>NC_081195.1:23908404-24214118 GCF_902713425.1 Acipenser ruthenus
TTAAATCCAGATTTCTAATATTTAGATATGACCAACTGCTGTACTATTTCAATGGAGATTTCAAATAGCTTAATCTAGAATGAGTCAAAGCACAATCTGTTATTGTACTGCTTGTATATCACTATAGATGGCGGCACTGGAGCCTTTCTTAAAGCAGGAGTACCACCTAGTGTCCTGAAGCAGAACTTCAGCTGTTGCTATGGAGACTGGCTCAGTGCCTGACAGTGTTACCCCCTCTTGATTGCTGCAGGAGCAAAAATCCCCCTTCCAGGACGCGCTCTGTTTCATAAGATACTGCAGATAGAAAAATAACTGTCTCAAAGCACTATTAAGGAACCTAGGAAAGAAGTATTAGGAGTCATCAACCAGCTAAACAGTTCCTGCAGGTTTTGTGAGCCATACATGTGTACTTCCACATAATTATAATGCTATTATGCATAGCTACAATGTACTTAACACGTCAATCTTTTTACACATTTTTTAACCTTGTCCCTAACCCTTTTTCTGATACACTTGTGCTCTTACATATATCATGCAACCAAATGTACATATACATTAAGTCAATTGTAACTAAGCACAATAACATTGCACTTAATGTAAAGTGTTACCCAAATTTGTTTCCCATATAAAATCCAATTTGACATACAGAAAAAATGTTCAATTTCAGGGACCCCAGAACTTCAATTAAAAGGAAGCTTTCGGAATTCAAAAGCATTTATATAAGGTTAATCCAGTGGTGGTACTAATGAACCACCCCATTAAAATGTACAACAGGTTTATGAACCGTGAATGAAGCCTACTGTATAACTAATTGTTGGTAGGTGGATATTAACTTGATATTAACATAGCAAAATCCTGTGCATTTCAATAGTTGTTTTCATATATGGGATAAGTTTAATATACAATGCTGATCTTTCTTGATTACAACGAGTGTCTCTAGATTAAAGTCTAGCATGCTAATATTTTTTTAACAAGTGGTTACCACCTAGACAACTGTCCAAACTTGTGAAAAAGTAATACAATGTGCAAAACTACAATTGGGGTAAAGAAAAAAAAGGCAATAGTGGCCAATCTGGGGGAAATAAGCAAACACAATCAGTATAAATATACGCTATCAAAACCAAAACACAAAAGAAATACACAGCTACATTATCAAAACCAAGCAAAACAAATTACATTGTAACAAGAAACCACAAGCAGCATGCAACAAACAAACTCCTTAATTCCAAACAAAGCTTCACGAATGCATCAGGTGTTCTCAATTTATACAAATAAAAATCAGGGTGTGTCCACCAGAGGGCACTCTAACTCAACCCTTTTTCTGCCAAACTGGCCACATTATAAACAGATATATTTCGTTAACTGACAGTGTATCTTCTGCCCAGTTGTAATTAAGAAAGTGGTATGTTAATTGGGGTACATTTCAGTTTGTAATATACTAATACACTAATTGTAATAATAACTCATGAAAATGTAGCCACGTGAATGGTATAAAGACCAATGGGTTGCACCGCATCTTGAGATAATTGGGTGAGGTAACATTATTCAGACATTTTATTCTTGTTTGTGTTATTCACAATCTACATTACTGTACGGCCACTATCCAGCCCAACTTGAACAATCCTCTATTATATAAACACTCAAATGAAGCTCAACGTAAGCAAACTAATTACACACTGAAATCTATAACAACCCTTCATCGTTACTGTGTAGTATAGAAACAGCTTTCATGTCTTATCAATTATAAATTAGCTGCTGTCTGGAGGATAAAAGGGCAATGCCTTATCCACAGGAACACAAAGTAATCTCAACATGCAGCCTCCACACACAAGGAAAAATGGATGTAAAATACCTGTGACATGGAGCTACCATTTCCCCACGTGTTTGTATTGAAACAAGCTCTATATTCCTAGGGTGTGACAATTTCAATTTTCGGTCATAGACAAAGAGAAGAAGATCTGATACCTTTTATTGGATTCACTAAACAATAATTAATCACAAGCTTTCAAGATCTCAAAGGTTTCAGCTGAAATTGTTTTCGGTCAGTGTGATATAGAAACAATAGGCACTTGTGTGTGAAAATGTTAGACTGCACTGTGCTTTATAATGACGCATCTTAAACATCTTCTAAAAAAGGCTCATGCATTTTACCATTTGTAGCTATGTGTTCCTTTTCTCTTACAATCTAAATGAATGGCATGTGTGGCCTATTAATATTATTAATACATTTGCACACAATTGTATTTAAACATCTATCTATCTATATCTGTCTATCTATCTAGATATATACACACAAACCTTTTATTAACCACGATAAAGGAATATTTTGTTTCCATCTACTGTACATCCATGAAATGCTCAAGCGGTGAATTTGGAAATATTGAGAAAGACAATTCAATGACAAACCTTTCCATTAAAAGTCTTCTCCAATGTTGAAATGAGTTCCACATACAGTACTTATATCACTGGGTGAAGTGTGAAGGATCTCTTAATGTTCCCAATAAGAGGAGTTTGTGTATGCTGATTGCATGTATAACATATTAACACGCATTGCTGCATGTGTCTTTCGTGTTCTCTATGCTGCTTCTTTACCAGGCTTACTGACTAATATCCTTTTATCAACCACAGGGTAGTTCTCGTAAATCTGAATTTAGAACACATGAATTAGAATCGGCGTCATTCTGGCTGTCCATGTTGGTCATGCATAGAGGCAGTTCAAATCTGTGGATAACGGAATTCCTCAGAAATCGCAGAATTTTCAGGTTCCGGTATAATCCGCAGTCTTCCACAGATTCCATATTCTGCTGCTGCATCATCATCTAAAATGACCTGAAATATATACCTTAGTAGTTTGGTTCCAGCTTTGTTAAATTAACAGATGTTTTGCCTCCTTCAAAAAGTAGGAGTTAATGTTAAGGCTTTGAAAATGTGGCCCAGTAAGAAGAGTATGATGTGATGCAATGTTTTTGTTTGATAATTTCTACTGGTTTTACTGCTTGATATATTAAATTGGCATTACTTAACCCATAAATGATCTGATTTATGTTTACGTGATTTTACATTTGTATAAGCCATTAATAATGACTATTGCCATTTAAAGCAATGGACAAAGGCACTTGCTGCAGTCAGACACCTGCAGGTACAGCTGTGGCCAAAAGTTTTGCATCACCTAAAATTTTAGGATTGAGACATAATTTAAAAGAAAAAAAAAATATATGAACCTAATTTAGATCTTTTATTTAACGCCATGTAATCAAAGAAACTAGAAAATGATATCGCAAAAGTCTACCGGAAGCCATAATAGTAGTACAGTATGTTAGATTTTGAAATGTCACATTTTTTTAACTTGTCAGTTGTTCATGAAGAACTATGGAAAACGAACAAGCGGTGTGTAATTCAATGTGTTAACGTAACATTATTCAGCAGGTTTCATTTCGACTTTCTGAAGCAAATTTGGTTAATTCTATAGGGTGGTGCAAAAGAGGTTATCAAGATAGACAGCTGTCACTGGGAAAGATGGTTAGAGAGTTTGTCAAATTTGACCTCTTAATGATTGAATGGATCCCTCACCACACCTTCCAACACCTTGTAGAGTCTAGGACACTTTTGGGTCAAGGCTGATATATGGTACAGGTCTGAAGAAAATGCCTGTGCCGTGTAAGTGACAAACTTGTGTGATGTATTTGTGATGCATCCACAAAGCTATGCTGACGCTCACAAAGAGATGGATGGACGGGCAGATACTGTAGATAGATGTGTAGTTTTGCAAAGCAATTTCAAAATCTATTACAATGCTGTATTGGATGTCCTATGTGCCGTCAAAGTAATATCTTGTATCTCAACCAACTAAAAGGCTTAGCAAGACAATGCACAGCTAGTAGTAGCTTAAGGATTTACAGTAATACCCACTGGAGCTTCTGGCAGAAATCAGTTCTCTCAGTCCAGATCAGTCAAGAGAGCAATATTTCTTCAGACATAGTCAGCAAGAAAAAAGAAATAAAACGTAATGTATACGTTTTCTGGGATGTAGTTCAACCTCACTCCCATGGGGTATATATATAAGTTTACCATAGTCAAAGCACAGCAAACTGTTATACATCATAGTGAAACCATGATAAAGCGTAGGTAAGCATTGTAAAGACTATAGATGCATGGTAAAGCATGGTAAATGCATAGGGTAACCATGGAAAAAAACATGGTCAAACTGCAAAACTACTGAAAAGGTCTTCAAAAAGGTTGGGGGTGGGGGGGGGGGGGGTAGTGTTTAACACACTGACAGTTGATGAGAAAAAAAACGACATGAAACTATCAAAGGAGGATCGGCGATTTAAAAAAAACAAAAGTTTTACAAGACAAAATGACTGTCAGTCTTCCAGGATAGAGAAAGATACAATGAAGACGACTTGATGGCTCCACAGGCATCTGCATTGGAGGAAGAAAAAAAAAACCTGATATATTCATGCAAAAGCACTGGAATCATACACAAGTTGCGTTCTCTGTTTTTTTTTGAAGATAAAGTCTAATGAAACCTGCTGAATAATGCTACGTTATATTGAATTACATACCAATTTAAGTAATTTGTTGCCACTGTGAGAAGCTCATTTTAATACTGCTATTTGCAAATTGGAATTTTTAAAAAAAAAAAGGAATTGGAAAGGGATTTGGAATTGAAAAACAGGAATTGACCCCAACCCAGATGCTTACTAATATAAAAACACTTTGGCCAATCTGGTCTGCAATATGCAACTAGATCTGAATAGTAGTTCCTATATATAATTAGTAATTGTAAAAAGAACCATCAGGAATGATTGCCAACATGAAAAGATAAGAAAATGTATGCATTACAAAGGTGTAGTTTAAACAACATAGTACTTTACTGTTGAGTAGGTGTCTGTATTTGTGTATGTGTTTTCTACTTAAGTAAGTTAGCTGCGGTTCTATGTGATCTGTTTCTGCGCAATGTCATTAAGGCAATTTCTTGGCCCATGACTATGTCTGCCCTTCATCAAATGTAATCATGTGATGCCTGTACAGCTCTAGTCGGTAGCATTGCATGTGATAGGTATGGGGACAACTAGATCATTTTGAGCAGTTAAACAAAATGACAAAACAAACTTGATTCAGTGCATAGAAATGACACAAATGCAGTGTAAAAGTAAAGTCATATGTTATATCATCATAATAATTATAATAAGAATAAGCGTATTCGTCATTATGCAGGATAAGTCTGTAATTCTGAAAAATAGTAACACTTTGCTTTATTCTCTCCAATTACTGTGTATTTACAAAGTAGTCGTGCAGTAATTACATGTGTACTTACACATTGTTACACTGTTATTACAATGCACTTACTGTGTATATCTTTTTTGCACGATATATGTAAGTGCACAATTGTATCAGAAAAGGGTTAGGGTAATCGTGAAAAAATATTTACACATTAAGTACAATGTAACTGCATGATAACATTTTAATTGTTTAAGGGCACATGTATTTACTAAGTAGATACTATGTAAATACAGAGTAATTAGAGACACTTAATGTAAAGGGTTACCAAGCAAATGAAATAATCTTCACATATTTTTACCCAGGAGCCCTATTTCTTGACCCAGTTAGTCAGTAAATGTGATGGTTGTAACTTTGAGGTGGGACTGTATCATCTGCACTTAACACAAAATCCTGTAGGTGGCATGATTGTGCTATCAAATGCACAAGCAGACCACAGCTCTTTGAAAGTGCGGGATTGCATTTCTGCTAGAAAAACAGACAGGACAGGAGTGAACTTATTAATAATTTAAGGTGAATTAATTAGATCACTGCTAATTACTTTATAAATAATGCAAAATGATGTACATGCATAAATGGCCATTTCGGATTTCACACCACAGAGCTGTGGACTCTATTCCCTACCGTCACATGCTGAGACATGCTCCTGCAGGGTCATTCCTATTAGCACATGATTCATTTTCAATTACTAAATCCATCTGAGGTCAATAAGAAAAAAGATGGCACACCTCTCCCTAATAAAGCTGAACTGGCACTTGTATAATAATCCTCAGAAATGAAAGTTCACTAGTTTCCTTCCATTGTTCTAATTTCTGCCCAAGTATCAAATATTACTGGGCTCTGTTACTCTAATATTAATCAGCCTTCACTTGCCTTGAGCTTGTCCAGAGAATCTGAAATGCCGGTGTCAGAATATATGTCCCCCCCCCCTCCTCCCCCCGGTATATTGGTTCCCCCTAGGAACCAATATTGAGGAATATTTGTTCCCCCTCCGAATATATGTAACCCCTTATTTTTTTGTAATAATCTTTCTTTGAATATAAGTCTATATCTATGCAACTAAAACCTTACTTTTAAGACCATTTTCCCTTAACCCTAACCTTGTACCATCCAGTCCCCTCAGACAGGTCCTGTCTCGCCTACAATAATACACAAGAACAGCCTGCAAACATTGCTCCCATTCACCAGCATTACACATGCAATAGGATATATAACAAACACGCATATAGGGGGGAACAACTGTTCGTGGGAACCAACATTTGTTTACACCAGGCCTAAACAGCCTTTTCAAATTCCATTCAAATCATGTGACAATGTGACCTTTCAACCCTGCCAGCCCCTCCTACTCTCTGTCTCAATACAATAATATGTCATATATCCGCCCTAACCGTTTATCCACCATGATCAACCTCTTCAGCAACATCAGTTTATTATTGAACATACATAAGGTTAGTTCAGATACTGTAGATCTTACCAACATTTTTGTACACTGTGTTGTATATGCTCGGTGTCCTGCCATTGCTGGTAGTGTCATGTGAGCTGTTTAGTGTGTTGATATGTAAATTAATCCTGTTCGCCTGCTGGGGGTGTATCAACTTCAACCTCTGTCTCGCTCTCCTGCCTGTCACTCAGCAGCAAATGAACGCATCCACACAGCAGACAGCTACTCTGTCACAAGCATTAATACCCTGTATCTTTCTAAACCAGATATTCAGGGGAGCTCCCTAATAAAGGCTGAATCTCAAAACAGTAATTGTGTGAAATATAGTAATTGTTACAGCTGTGTATAATGGTATTTAAAAAAGGATTCATTACATATCCGCCCAGACTCTGACTCACCACCGCAGTCGGATATTCGACAGATTGTTGTAAATGTTGTGATAGTGCAATTTAGGACAACAGCCTGGGTTATTTGTAACATCTGTACAGCCATAGACACGTGTTATAAATGCAGCTTTAAGTCACATGGATGGGAATGTAGATTATGGTGTGTCAGCTACTTATATTCATGATGTATGCTACACTGGTTGATTAAGCATTTTAAAGATGAAAACCAATTCAGAGTCTCCTGACAGTGCCGACAGCCATGAGCTGATTGATATCTCTAGTCAGTAGTTCCACTTGTAACCATTTAACTTGGTGGAGACATTGCACATGTAACAATCCTTACAGAAAGGTTACCATTGCAATACCACTATAAGTGTATTACACTGAAGACAGAACAAGATTACAGTACAGCAGCATAGTATCTGATATTGAAACTGTACTGCAAGCAAGCAGTGTGTATAGGCCTATGCCATGGTAATTGGTATGCAATTTGTTTTTAGCATTGTAGCCTCATCCCATTGTTGCTGCACATGTGATAAAATGTGCCTAAGTACCAATTAAAATTTGAAAGGTGATCTCAGTTCACTTTATGTTCACTTATAAACAAGTTCACGGCTGTACTACTAAGTCACTACTATGTAAATACACAGTAATTAGAGACACTTAATGTAAAGTTACAGTGTTTCCTTTCTGTTAAAATTGTGCAAATGATGATTTTGAGTAAATACGTTTGAAATGTAGCCTTTATTGTCTTAATAACAAACAAGAGGTACAAAAAAAAACGGATAAAAAAAAAACTTGCGATTGCCTCTTAAGGAAATGCTATTGGTATTTATTCATTTATATAACAGCAACTGTTCATTTCAAAACTGTGACGAAAAGGTGGTTTAATCAATAGGTTAGAATCTGAAAGTTCCTGTGAAAATCACAGGTGGTAGTGATCAAGTATACACAAAAACACTGCACAGCACACAGATTGTTGAAAGGAAGACAGTAGCATTCAGAAGAGAGTCAGCTTTTTATGTTGTTGTACAGATTACAATAATATATTAATGAGGTCGACCAGAAGCTGTCAAAGCAAGATTTATTATAGAATAACCTCTGTGAAGTGAGTTCTTCTGAATTAAACACAGGAACCTCTCAGGAAGCTACAGTACCTATCTGTGTTGTTTAGGAATGGCCTCAAAACAGTCAAGGTCTACTGGCTTTATGGATAGCTTTTATGTTTCAATAGCTATATTGTGTTTAGTTGACTGCAACAACGTTCTTGAGATATAATAAATGATATCCCTGTCAGTTTTTGATGTAGAATGTTTTTTTTTAATAGTTTAAAAAGTTGTTTCAAAGACTTTTAATTTAATATTCTTTTGTCCCCCTCGCCTTTTTGGGATGTTTGCAAACCCTGGTAGCACTGTATATTAAGTGTCTTTAATTACTGTGTATTTACATAGTAGTTACTTAGTAAATACATGTATACATGCGCATAATTGTTATTACGCATGGATTGTACTTAATGTGTAAACCTTTTTGCACAATATGTATAAGTACACAATTGTATCAGAAAAGGGGTAGGGTTAGGATTAACATGTAGATCAACAGCACTAGTTTAATTTAGCAAAAAAAAAAATCATGTGTAAAAGTCAATTGCAACCCCATTTTATTTGATCCAACCCTGTTGAACATGTCTCAGAATATTGTCTAGCTCTTCTAACTAGCTAAGAAAACACACACATCATTTGTACTCACGTTTTCTTTCTTTTTTTTCCCCATGGTAAATCTATTGTTCCTTCTGGGCACAAGTTGTCCTTTTTGTACATTTCCCATCTGTGCAATTATGTTGTCAGCGTAGTTGACTGTATCGCCCAAGGCGGGTAATTAATATTTAATTTGTTTTGCATGAGCGTATCAAGGAGTACATGTTGTTAGTTTACTAGTCATCACAAACAGTATAATAAAGAGCAGTTGTTTTACAATCTAACATGTGTTATGTGATAGCTGTTTTGGTCTTGAGAATAATTGGTTGATTTTGATATATGGAGGAGGCTGTGTGGTCCAGTGGTTAAAGAAAATGGCTTGTAACCAGGAGGTCCCCGGTTCAAATCCCACCTCAGTCACTAAATCATTGTGTGACCCTGAGCAAGTCACCTAACCTCCTTGTGCTCCGTCTTTCAGGTGAGATGTAATTGTAAGTGACTCTGCAGCTGATGCATAGTTCACACACCCTAGTCCCTGTAAGTCGCCTTGGATAAAGGCGTCTGCTAAATAAACAAATAATAATAATAATATGTATTGTGGATCAACTTCAGAAGCATATGAAATAAGGCTCTATTTAACTCGAAGTTTTGTATAAGTGAAGCAGTGGAGGCTATAAAGAGAGTATAAGAGCCTCTCTTTTTCTGCTCCATCAGCACAGAGAGGGAGACTGTTCAGAGAGTATCAGAGCCTACCTTTCTCTTTCTCTGTTCCACCAACACAGAGCACAAGGAAGGCGTTACGTATAATAGTCTCTATCTGATGCATCTTTAAATGTTCTAAAATATCAGGTCAGGGACTAATAAACATGTGACATTAACCATGTGAGGGACAGTCGGTTTACACAAAGTGTTCTTTTTTTTTTTTTTAGTACAACTCCTGTAGTTACATCATTTCGCCAGCAGGTGGCAGCAACATTATTGCAATCACATTCTAATCACAGACTTCTCTTTCTTCAGCTGCTGTATTCTGAACTGAATTGTAAATGTTAGTCCTGGGGGCTGTTTGGTTGGCACAGTTAAGTGGCAGCGAGACAATACCAGTATCTTGTTTTAATCCTCACTGAGCTGTTTGTGTCTTTTAATACAGACCCCCAATCCTTACAACAGCATGTATTCATTGGGATGAAGAAATTTAAAAGCAGCTGTGTTGAACCATTTAATTCACAGCGTACTGTATCATAAAATGGATTTATGGAATTATTTTAATGGCTATAATCACTTTAAATAAAAAAGCTTTTTCTCGTCAAGTCAATGTTTGTTTGAGAGACACGCATGGCACATGTTGATACTTAATCCCAAGAGAACAAGTTAAAGTAGTTTAGTGATTTAAGCATGTCCCCCTGTTCTAAATCACAGTGCATGGAGTTCAGCAGTAAATAACTCTTCCATAAATCCTGAATATTATAATACAGACTTTGACGGCTTCTTTGAGTTACAGCCAATGTTTGCAAATGAGATATTTCATCTCAAAGATTGCTATGGATAAATATGTTAAATACTGGCTTGTGAATCCGATACAATCAGTCAGAGATTGGGCAGAGAATCATAATGAGATATTAATCTACAGCAAAGGACAATCATGTGGTGCAGTATCTGAACTCAATGAGTTTTTTGGTTTTTTTCTGATTATTGCTTATGATTCAATCTGCCATTTTGTTGCAAAGTCCAGTGACACAGTAACACCCTTTCCAAAGTTATTGGGACTGCTGCATGTGTCAAAATGGAAATAGAAAAAAGAAGATAACCATTTTATTTTATTCCCGTGTGGATTGCTTATAAATCCATATCATGAAAGAAATGGAGGATATCGAGAATGTTTGTGAAAAATGTTCATGTTGATTTACATGAGAGTGCGGTTTTTAAATACTGCCATCCATTAACAAGGTACTACATGAGTGTTCTACTGTGTGTGTCTTGTATTTTTTTATTATTTTATTTTGTTTGATACATGTTAACTACACATTTTCATAATTGCAACTTGTTTTGATGCTCAGATTACTTGACATGGCACATAATATATTTAAATTATTGGGTTAAAGAAAAAATGATACACCAATTAAGTCTTGAGCACAAAATTGCAGATAAATGATTTGGTGTGTTAAAATGCATAGACAAAGTAGTCTAACATTGATTATTATACTCAGATCACATGTTGATGACCTCTGTACTACAGGGGTTAATCAGTGTGTAGAATAATTGTGTGCTCTCTGTTGTACTTTATGAGGTCCACATTAGCAGTTACTTATTCAGTCGTACCAAATATGAGTTAAAATTCATAGTGTGGGCTCAACCCCTCTTACATGAGGCAAGCAGAAGCTTTTATACACAAATACAATAACAGCAGCATGAGATCTACCCCTGAGTAGTATAATCCATGTCTGTACAAAAGCACAGACAGGGGCCACAGAATGGATGAGCTGGGATACTGGCCTTGTAACTTTATGGAGCGAAGCATTTGTGATTCATCCCCCGTAACAATGAACTTATTTCTAATCTGCAGCAGGCAGGGACGCTACTGCAGAGTGGGCAAACAAGACTAGATAATACCTGATGCAGGTTTAGGCATATTCCTTATCCAAGTGATCTTCAGTGGCAGTGTAATATGGGACTACAATGACAATGGTTCTGTGTTAAGGGAGCTGGTTGCACAAGGGCAGAGACAATGGGAGGCTGGTGGAATGGAACCACCATGGTAATATTGACTTGGAGAGTGGCCTTATGGTCCCCAGCGTGGCTCCTGGTTTATTGTTTGAGTAGAAACAGGGGTGGTTTGACCATTGTTGAAGGTTGCTTTGATGAGGGTTAATCTAGCACATTGTGGCACTTCACTCAGAACTGGGATCAATTATAATTACCATTTCAATTACAGCAGAATTGTTTGCTGAAAATGCAATTACAACTAGCATGCTATTTCGTTCAATTACAATTCCAGTTAAAATTAAGATGCAGTAATTCCGATTATAATTACAAATCTGCTAAAAAGCAACTACCCATATTAACATGTTTACTGTATTTATTCAAAATAACCAAGCAATAATCGCAGCTACAAATGCATTAACATGCTATATAAATTTTTTTTTTTTTCAAACGGGGTCACCCAAAGTGGTTGAAAACACAAGAATAATAATTGTACAGTATGACAAATAAATACGTGACTGAACTGTAATTCATTAACGCTGAGGTATAATTAGTTACGCAGGTGTGCCACAGTTCAACTGCAAATACATTGCAATGGCAATTAATTACAGGGATCGTGAAACGCATGACAAGTCACATGACCACGTGAATCTGCTTACATTGAGAATGTTTCCTATTTTTCTGATAGAAAACAGACCCGAAAGAAAAACAGGCAAAGCAGACTGCTATTTGTAACTGTCCTTTCTTTTCAACCAAAGAGCTTTAACATTCCTATAGTTTTTAGAATGAAATTACAAGGATTGATGAAGCCGCTGTTGAAACGTTAGTTCCAGTCAGTACTCCCGATGCTCACCGCAAGGCAGTGAACTGCAACAATGAATCAGCAATCAGTCCAGTGTCTCAGGAAACAATCAATGCAGTACCTCTCGAAAGACATTATTTATGGACTATAATCAATAGTCTCACTAGCGTGGCAGACATCAGAAACTAATTGTTTACTGCAGATGTTCCAATGAGGAGAACCCAACAGCATGTTAAGTGAGCTTGGTGATTAATGGAATACCCGATTTACTTCACAGGAAGGTATAGGCAGAACAGTTCAGTCACCTTTTTATTACATATACAGTACAGTGCACATGTATTAGAGCACCGCAAGTTTTATTTAGGTATCTTAAATACATCTTGCTTTTCTCTTACTATCTCAAATGAATTACATTTTTTAATGGGCGGCCCATTTAAAGTCTTCCATTAAATTAGACAGTCACTAACTTGTCTATGTTCCTGCTATGTTCCAATATTATCAGGAATGTGGATATTACAGTGCCTTGCGAAAGTATTCGGCCCCCTTGAACTTTGAGGCCTTTTTGCCACATTTCAGGCTTCAAACATAAAGATATGAAACTGTAATTTTTTGTGAAGAATCAACAACAAGTGGGACACAATCATGAAGTGGAACGAAATTTATTGGATATTTCAAACTTTTTTAACAAATAAAAAACTGAAAAATTGGGCGTGCAAAATTATTCAGCCCCTTTACTTTCAGTGCAGCAAACTCTCTCCAGAAGTTCAGTGTGGATCTCTGAATGATCCAATGTTGACCTAAATGACTAATGATGATAAATAGAATCCACCTGTGTGTAATCAAGTCTCCGTATAAATGCACCTGCACTGTGATAGTCTCAGAGGTCCGTTTAAAGCGCAGAGAGCATCATGTAGAACAAGGAACACACCAGGCAGGTCCGAGGTACTGTTGTGGAGCCGGATTAAGTTTAAAGCCGGATTTGGATACAAAAAGATTTCCCAAGCTTTAAACATCCCAAGGAGCACTGTGCAAGCGATAATATTGAAATGGAAGGAGTATCAGACCACTGCAAATCTACCAAGACCTGGCCGTCCCTCTAAACTTTCAGCTCATACAAGGAGAAGACTGATCAGAGATGCAGCCAAGAGGCCCATGGTCACTCTGGATGAACTGCAGAGATCTACAGCTGAGGTGGGAGACTCTGTCCATAGGACAACAATCAGTCGTATACTGCACAAATCTGGCCTTTATGGAAGAGTGGCAAGAAGAAAGCCATTTCTTAAAGATATCCATAAAAAGTGTCGTTTACAGTTTGCCACAAGCCACCTGGGAGACACACCAAACATGTGGAAGAAGGTGCTCTGGTCAGATGAAACCAAAATCGAACTTTTTGGCAACAATGCAAAACGTTATGTTTGGCGTAAAAGCAACACAGCTCATCACCCTGAACACACCATCCCCACTGTCAAACATGGTGGTGGCAGCATCATGGTTTGGGCCTGCTTTTCTTCAGCAGGGACAGGGAAGATGGTTAAAATTGATGGGAAGATGGAGGGAGCCAAATACAGGACCATTCTGGAAGAAAACCTGATGGAGTCTGCAAAAGACCTGAGACTGGGACGGAGATTTGTCTTCCAACAAGACAATGATCCAAAACATAAAGCAAAATCTACAATGGAATGGTTCACAAATAAACATATTCAGGTGTTAGAATGGCCAAGTCAAAGTCCAGACCTGAATCCAATCGAGAATCTGTGGAAAGAACTGAAAACTGCTGTTCACAAATGCTCTCCATCCAACCTCACTGAGCTCGAGCTGTTTTGCAAGGAGGAATGGGCAACAATTTCAGTCTCTCGATGTGCAAAACTGATAGAGACATACCTCAAGCGACTTACAGCTGTAATCGCAGCAAAAGGTGGAGCTACAAAGTATTAACTTAAGGGGGCTGAATAATTTTGCACGCCCAATTTTTCAGTTTTTTATTTGTTAAAAAAGTTTGAAATATCCAATAAATTTTGTTCCACTTCATGATTGTGTCCCACTTGTTGTTGATTCTTCACAAAAAATTACAGTTTCATATCTTTATGTTTGAAGCCTGAAATGTGGCAAAAGGTCGCAAAGTTCAAGGGGGCCGAATACTTTCGCAAGGCACTGTATATATCCACTTACCCTAAGGTGTCTTCTAAGTAACTGGAATATTACAGTATTGGTATTCCAAAAAGTGTTTTAAGTTTTTTGAGGTTCGCTTCATTCCAGGTAGACTATGTGTACACCGATTGCCACTATTGCTGTCTTACCAGTCACAATATTATGGTGCAGTTCCGCTTCAGTGTATAGAAGACGAGAAGAGAAGAGGGAGAGGATTCAGTCTGCAAGATGATAATGGCAGAATGCTAATCAGGTTCTGTCAAGGTAAATGAAACGTACAGTAGCTGTAAACAAAACATATTTCAGGACGAAGCACAGCTATGGCCAAAAGTTTTGCATCCCCCTATAGAATGAACTAATTTTGCTTCATAAAGTCACAGGAAACTTGCTGAATAACCTTACGTTAACATATTGCATTACACACCGATTTGTAGTTTTCCATATAATGACAACAACTGAAAAATGTGACATTTTCAAAATCAAACATTTTTAAACAAAATCTAAAATCTAATACTGTGCTACTACTATGTGTTGTGGTAGACTTTTGCGATATCATTTTATAGTTTCTTTGATTACATGATTTTAAATAAAAAAAAATGATTTTTCAATTCTGAAATTATAGGGGATGCAAAACATTTGGTCATAGCTATACAACAACAAATGTTGTAAATGTTATTTTAATATCTTATTTACAATCCCCTTGGCGTATGGACAGACAACCCCCTATAATGCTAATATCAAGTTTCATGACAATTGGCTGGGCGGGTCTTCAGTTATATGGAAGAATGTTGTATGATACACGACCCGTGCTACACAACACATTTCACTATATCTAGGAATTACATTCTCAACAGGGCTTAAAAGCAGATATTCCAAAATATATCAAGCAGATTCTGAGACTTAAAAGGCTATGATAATAATATTAAATAGTAATATTTGTTCATAAGAAGAAAAAATAAATAAATCCAGGAACCTTAACTACTGTATATCTACTGTAATAAAATGCACCCACGCTATGTCTAAAACCAAGTAACTGCTGTCCCGAGGTGTTCCACATGCCTTTGAATGAGCATGAATGAGCGATCCTACTTCTTAAGACCTGTTAATACACTTTTCTTTTTAACCAAACAGCCTGCGTCCCACTGTCAAAATCCATTGCGGTTCCAATCTCGAATAATTCCTAAAGTGATAAAATAATAGTCGGTTGATTTAAAAATTCATTGCTTTTGATGGAACGCTCAGTGGTAATATTGTTATATTTTGAATGAAACCCAAGAACCAAATGCTTGAGGCTTTATGACGCTACATGGTGCGATTTTAAAATGACATAAACGAATGCCACAGGGATTGTCATTTTGTATTTTCCTATGTTAATGCTTCTTGTTTAACACACTATGCTGTAGTATGAATATTGTGAAGTCAATTTTGTTTCTAGAAGTGTAATATCACTTTGTATATTTTCTAGTCCTATTGAAAAGTTTGAAACACATAGGGGTGCATCCAGTAAAACCAAAATAATTTGACCAAATTAAATTGGGGAGAAAAAACACACACAAAAAACGAATTGGTGACTACTAATTTTTTTAAAAATAAATAGTTTGAAACACCTCCTTGCCCTCAAAATGGCTCTGAAATATTTCTTCTCAGGGGGACAGGTTAATAGTTAACTCTAGTATACCAGCTGTACTTCAGGCCATATGTTAGAGCAGGGATGTCCAATCCCAGTCCTGGAGGGCTAGTCCATTCTTGGTCCATTCCAGGTTTAACAGGTAACATTATACAATTAACTACTTCAGGGTCTGGATGGCGGTTCCAGTGCTTCAACTAAACAATTTAGGATAGGGTTGGAACAAAAATCAGGACTGGGTACACCGACTTTGGGTACCTCTGCCATAGAGGTACTTGTTAGTCTGAAACTAATACACAGTCCATGTATAAAGTGGTTCTAAAAACCACAGGAATACGTAGCTGTGATTATTTGAGATTTGGACCAAGTTTGCTCCTCAAGTTTCTGATATTTTAAAATGCAGCATCCTGTTTTTAATAATCTTTCATTGAATAAACCGGGATTTAATTCACTCAACTGCTAACCTCTGTAATGAGTATTTAGGCTACGGCCGTGATCGAAGACAGCATCACACATTTAAAGGGTAATGCAGTTCGGGGATCACATTTGCAATTGAATTAGCGCCTGTCACCTTTGCATGGTCTGAGGAATCTCATTAATAACCTGGCTCTATAATTACAAGAGCATTCCTCTCATCGTTTTTTTTTCCTTGATTTCTAAGTTTTGGAAACACTGAGCTGCTGTTTTGAAGCAACCATATTAAAATAACACATACAGTACCAGTCTTGAGTCCACAGTGACACTGGCTTTGATTTAAACTTGAGGCTTCTGGTATCAGCCTCTGCCTAGTCTCCCTCATGCTAGTAACATTGGTACAAAAGTGTACCAGATTTCAAGAGTGAAAAACCAGGGGAATTTTTTCAATTCATTGAAGCTGTAGCAACTCTGAAGCAGTTCAAATAAGTATATAATAACGTAATCATAATTTTAAAAATCCCATTGCATAACAGTTTGATCCATTCCTGGTTTTACTATGAGTTTAATAAGCCTTTCTCAATGGCTTCAATTTTGAAATGAGTTTGGGTTAATCTACTTATATAACTGGTTAAATGTGGTCACGTTCAGTTTTTTTTGTACTCTTTTTCTCAACCTACTATCTTTTCCTTCCTAAACTTTTTCATGTGACTTTATTCCTTGCCAAGGTGACCTACTGTTCACATATTAGACACTAACCTTGCACTCATGCAAGATTAATGTCTAATACGTGTGAAATCAGCATATTCAAATTCATGAATGGGACTATTAAAGAATGAAATGAAGACATGCCCATCCCATTACAGGACATTTTCACCCATAACTCTAAAATACTAAGAAGGCGATTTAATCATTTTACACAGTGGATCTAGCCTACATTACACATGTCTATGGCAGGCAAATACAACCAGTTCTGCTCTTGAGATGCTTGTCAAAATACTCAGAGGGTGATTTAATCATTTTACAGTACCAGGGAATATGGCAAAATTGCATCAATGGCCTATTTTAGGGGTTGTCACACAATAACCACTGATAGGTGTTTGATGCAATCCAGAGTGATTGCCTATTGCTATAAAATGCTAACTTGTCCCATTCAGGTATAGATTTATCAACCCCTAAGTCAAGTAGACAAACATTTCAGCGAGTGCCAGTTAATGGATGATGCTTCTAAGAATAACTTGAGGATGGAAGCAGTGATCCAACTGTTAGAAGAGACTTATCTTGAATTTGTGAAACTAGTCTGACTGCAGTGTTTAACTATTTCACTTCTGAATTATTTTTGCTGAATAATAAACTCCTTTATTGAGTATACCTGAGAACAGAATTTTACATATATTTATACAGAGGGCGACACGGTGGTGTAGTGGTTAGCGCTGCTGCCTCACAGCGCCAGGGTCCTAGGTTCGAATCCGGCCTAGCGTACTGTCTGTGTGGACTTTGCATGTTCTCCCTGTGTTCACATGGGTTTTCCCCAGGTACTCCGGTTTCCTCCGACAGTCCAAAGACATGCTGTACAGGTTGAATGGTCACTCTAAATTGCCCTCTGTGTGAGTGAGTGTGTGTGTGGTGCCCTGCGATGAACTGGCGACCCATCCAGGGTGTAGTCTCGCCTTGCACCTTGTTTATGCCGGGTTAGGCTCCGGCTCACCACGACCCTGTAAAGGAGTAAGCAGTTAAATGGATGGATATATTTATACATTATCTCAGACTGGGACCTAGGTCCCTTGAGGCATATGCTAACATACAGAGCTAAGATAAGGCTTAAGGGTTAAAAAAGGAAACACATTCTAGGCTGAAATAGACATCGAGTTTATGCACAACTTACAGTGCAAGTTATTTTCCTTCAGGGGGAAGCGCAGGCTCGATTAATGAACACGGGGATGCACCAGTGATTTAAATGAGCACCAGAGATGAATGCGTGCATGAATCATTCTGAACAATGTTAAATAGCAATCTCCTCAAAACAGTTGGCTGAGTCTTCAGTTTCTAAGAGATGGAGTGCGTTCCACCATCTGAACAAGTGTAAAAGGCTTTCAAGCAGCTTCAAAACAGATGTGCTATAAAGGGATAGTGATTACCCAGAGCTTGGATGCAATACCTTTTTTTACTATCTCCAGCGGGATATAGTGGAGGCGTTCGTATGTACGGATGTCACACACATATCTGTAAGACTGCATTTCCAGTTGTGATAAAGCATGTTATTCACATTCTTTAGAGTTATTGGGAGTATTCGATTCTTAGGATAATAGGATTAAGCCATTACAGATAATGGATTCTCAGGATATATGGGTGTGTCTATCTAGGGATGAGTGTTACTGATATGTATCCAAGCCCTTGCCATCAGCATTATCAACTAACAATGTTTCGAAAGCAACATGGTTGTACAGTCATCATTTTAACTGGCAATGAGCTTCTCTGTGGTTTATGTCTGCATTGGTTATGGGTTTCCCATTACTGGGTTAGTGCATGCGATAGCAGTGATTTAAACCAGATTCAATCATGTTCTTGATCTGGTTTTCAATGCAGGAATGGGTGATTGACTATTGATTGTATACGGTTTGTATTTAAGCAATTTAAAACTGATGATCTATCCATTAATGATCAGGTCATTGGTGATCTGTAATCATGTCTGTCCAAGATTATTTATCGGCACATTGAAATGTTCCAGGCACTAGCTCCTGATATGATCAGTTTGGTTATTTTCACACTAATTTCGTGTTTATCAGCCAAATTCCATCCTACTTAATACCATGTAAATGTATACAGGTTACATGAAAGCGTTGAAAGTAGCACATATAGAATACTGTTTTTTTTTTTGGTATATACCCTTCAGGCACGATTTATTTAGATTTTTTTGAAAAGTTAAAACTTTAAGTCTGAGAAGTTGCCCTGCCAAAACGTAAAAAAAAAAAAAAAACACAGCAGTGTGCAAATGTATTAGAACACCCCATTGCTTCTGTAGTATCGATTTTGTTGTGCTTATGAAATCAAACCACTAATTGAAAATCTTGGAAAATTGTCAAAATATGCAAATTAGTGATTGTATAATGTAATTGATGGCTAATAGACCACACTTGCAATTCATTTAAAAGGGAAAGAGAAAAGGAACACACAGCCACAAATGGTAAAATCACTTCTATTAGATGATTCCACCATTCTGCAAGAGAGGGTAGTTTTGATTCTTTCCAGTGACACAACATTTTCTTTTCCAGCACGGTCGCTGATTACCCTTTATTTGTATTTAAATAAATCCAGGTTAGATGTAAGTCGCACAATTAATAGAGATGGAATCTTGCATTCTAGAATAATCCATGAACATTACATTTTTAATTCAACCACATTACCGACAGAAAGCAGCAACACAACTAAATAGCTTTAATACAGCCAGTTAGCCAATTCTAACATATAACTCAACATACCTCCTTTTATGCTTTAGGGCTTCCCAACCCTGGTCCTGGGGACCCATGTGTGTTCTGGTTCCCTTTCAAGTCGAAAATAACCATCAAGGTATGGGACATTGCCGTCAGGCAGTAGGGATTGGCTGAGCTTTATGTCAAAGCTGCCGATAGGCCTCCGCGCAAGCTGCCGTGTATGCCCGCCCCCCCTGGGAGCTTACTATACGCAGCGCGCAGAGAGTCACTTCCTCTTTTGCCTTCAGCCTCAGTAGCGGTAGGACTTAGAGCTCTTAAACTGATTGTACTCAATAAGCTTAGGCTTGAAAAGCTGGTTTATCCCCTTCTCCGAGTTTATTTCAGTTATACTCTTCGGAGTAATTATTATTATTATTATTGTTATTATTATTATTATTTTAGGATTATATATTGTTTTTACATTATATATTTCCTTCTCGCTTTGCTTCGGCATCGCGTTTCTTCGTGGTCTCTCCGTCTTTCCTCTGTTCTATTATTATATTGTTGGGTTTTTGTATATTATTGTGTGTGTATATATATTGTTATATATATATATATTGTTATTATTTTGTTCGGACGCGTGTTGCGTTGGCCTTGGCCCTGGCCCACGTGCATTTTGCATCCTCGGTCTAGCTTAGGCTAGACCGTGTACGTGCGTGTAGTCTGCTCTGCAGTGTTCCTCCCCACCGCGGCGCGCAAAATCCCCAGCACCATCAGGTAGGTATTGCACAGCATCAGACGCCGTACCAGCACTTAGCGTCTCCGCTTGGCGGGTCAGCTGACGCTTAGGCGTCTGTGCTAGCGTTCCACGCTCGGTACTCGCGCTTCGGTGCTCGCGCTCCGGCGCTTTTGGTGTCAGCGCTTGTGCGCTTGGTGCAGCGCTTCGGCGCTTTGTGCAGAGCTTCTGCACTTGGTGCTTAGTGCTTCTGCACTTGGGGCTCAGTGCTCGACGCTCGACGCTTCGGCGCTCGGTGCTCGACGCTCGGTGCACGTTCCATCAGCGCTTGGTGCTCGACGCTCGGTGCTCGACGCTCGGTGCTCGACGCTCGACGCTTCGGCGCTCGACGCTCGGTGCTCGGCGCTTGGCGCCTCGGCGCACGCACCCTCGACGCTCGACGCACGCACCTCGGTGCTCCGCACTTCGGTGCTCGACGCTCGACGCTTAGGCGCTCGGTGCTCGGTGCTCGGCGCTTGGCGCCTCGACGCATGCACCCTCGACGCACGCACCTTGGTGCTCGACGCTCGACGCTCGGTGCTCGACGCTTCGGCGCCTCGACGCGCGCACCCTCGACGCTCGACGCACGCACCTCGGTGCTCGACGCTTCGGCGCTCGGTGCTCGACGCCCGCACCCTCGACGCTCGACGCACGCACCTCGGCTCTTTGAAGACACAGAGCCTGAGGTGGCATCCCAGCACTCTGGGCAGGACGACCCTGAAGTGCTGGATACTAATGACCCTATCTGGTCAGTGGTGGAGAGGGCAGCCCGTAACTTAGGCGTGGACTGGCCTGCGTTAGAGCCAACACGACGCTCTCTATTTGAGTTGCCATCGGCTCCGCCCCTTCAGTCCAGGATGCTCCCGGCATTCCCGGATTTTATTAAGGAGGTGCAGTCCACCTGGGGAGCCCTGGCCTCCGCCCCTGCGACTTCTCGCAAGGCTTCGGTTTTCACCATGCACGGGGCGAGCGAAGCTGGGTTAGCGTCTTTTCCGCCAGTGGGCGCCGCGTTCGCCGCGCTAGTAAAGGCGCCGACATTATCGGGGCTGGCTAAGGACCCTTCCTGCCCTAACAGGCAGTGTAGGACTACGGAGGCCCACCTGAAAAAGGGTTATGCCGCGGCTACAGAGGCAGTTAGGCTGTCTAACGTGGCCAGCCTCCTGACAGTCTACCAGGCGGCGCTGATTCGCGATCTGCCTGAGTCCCCATCCGATCAGCCTGATAAGGCCCCATTGCTAGATGCTCCTATATCCCCGGGGCACACTTTTGCCCCAGCGGTGGAGGAGATGCTGCAACGCTCCGTCAAGGCGCGTGAGGCGTCGCAGAAGTTGGCTAAGATGTGGCCAAGCAAGCCCTTCCAGCCAAGGCGGCCTCAGGAGCGCCAATGGCGCAGGGCACCGCCGCAGCAGCAAGCGCACCCACAGGGCAGTAAAACCGCCCCTTTGGGGGTTTCAGCACGCAGCCAACCCGTGTTTGCAAGACCGCAGCGCAGAGGGTGGCGCCCCAGAGGAGGTAGCAGACCACGTCCTCGTGGCTCTGGCCAGGCCCCTCGTGAGCGAGCAGCCCTGAGAAACCCCGGCAGCCGTTAACCCACCCCTACACTGTTCCACAGCTCCTGTTCTGGCAACAATGCACCAACGACATTTGGGTGCGCAAAACTATACTCACCGGGTACACCCTTCAATTCCGGTTAACCCCCCCCCCCCCCCCCTTCAGGGGAGTGGTGGTAACTGCAGTGAAGGACTCGGTTCAGTCCTCGGTTCAGTCCTCAGCTCTAAATGCAGAAATACAGGCATTGCTCAAGAAGCGTGCCATTCAACTAGTAGACCCTGCTCTGACCGACCAGGGGTTCTACTCCAAGTACTTCCTAGTGCCAAAAAAGGACGGCGGGCTCCGCCCTATTTTAGATCTGCGACTACTGAACAAATACCTACGGGTGTTGTCGTTCAAGATGCTTACGCACAGGCACATTGTCCAGTCTGTCCGGCAAGGCGACTGGTTTACCACCGTAGACCTCACAGATGCATACTTTCACGTTTCCATCTGTCTGGGTCACAGGAAGTACCTACGATTCGCATTTCAGAGCAGGGTCTACGAGTTTTGTGTCCTGCCATTCGGCCTGTCTCTAGCTCCTCGAACCTTTTCGAAGTGTATGGAAGCCATTTTAGCCCCCTTGCGGGCTCAAGGCATCCGACTGCTGAACTATCTGGACGACTGGCTCGTCTGTGCGCAGTCAAAGGAGCAGTTGGCACAGCACACAGTGATGGTTACAGACCATCTTCAGCGGCTAGGTCTGAAGGTCAATTCAGAAAAGAGCCGCCTCGTGCCGAGCCAACAGACCGAATTCTTGGCTCTACATCTGGACTCTGTGTCCATGGAAGCGACCCTGTCGACACAAAGAGTTGCCTCACTGGAGCGGTGTCTCTCCCTATTCAGGTTGAGAGAAACAGTCAGCATGGAGCTGTGTCAGTGCATGCTGGGGTTGATGGCTGCCGCCTCGCAAGCCCTTCCTTTGGGCTTACTACACCAGAGACCTCTGCAGGCCTGGTTCAATGCCTTCGCGTTGCATCCGCGGAGAGACAAACACCGCAGGTTGAGGGTATCCCGAACCTGCTGGGAAGCACTGCGCTGGTGGAAGGGTCAGTCGAAAATCCGCCAGGGCGTACGCTTGGGTCCCATCTTCCGAAGAGAGGTTATTACGACCGACGCTTCCAACCAGGGTTGGGGAGCAGTCTGGAATGGGTCGGGGACTCGCGGAGTGTGGTCAGGACCCTGGAGGTCGGCCCACATCAATGCTCTGGAACTCAGAGCGGTGGACCTCACCCTTCGGCACTTCTTGCCAGTGCTTCTAGGCAAGCACGTGTTAGTGCGGTCAGACAACACCACGGTAGTGGCGTATATCAACCGCCAGGGCGGCTTGCGGTCCCCCGGTCTTCACCGGATGGTAACACGGCTGTTGCTTTGGGCTCAACCGCGTTTAGCCTCTCTGCGGGCGGTTCACCTACCGGGCAGAGTCAATTACGCAGTGGATCTCCTGTCCAGAGGAGGTCCTCTTGCAGGCGAATGGCGTCTTCACCCTCGGGTGGTGGAGCGCATTTGGGACTGGTTCGGCACAGCGCAAGTCGATCTCTTCGCTTCGCGAGAGACCACGCACTGTCCCCTATGGTTCTCGGTGAAGGACCTCGACAGCCCCCTAGGAGTCGATGCACTGGCTCACGAATGGCCGCCAGGGCTCCTGTACGCATTTCCACCGATTTCGATGCTCCCCGCCTTCTTGGAGAAGGTCAGGGTAGAGCAAGCGACAGTGATCCTGATCGCTCCTCGGTGGCCTCGGAGGATATGGTTCCCGAGGTTAATGCAGTTGTTGCACGGTCGCCCGAGGGAGCGCCCGAGGGAGCGCCCTCTGCGAGCGGACCTGTTGTCCCAGGCCCAAGGAGGGCTATGGCACCCAAACCCCAAACTCATGCAGTTATGGGCTTGGCCCCTGAACGGGAGCGCCTGTCAGCCTTAGGGCTTTCGACGGCGATTATATCCACCATTCAGAGTGCGAGAGCGCCCTCTACTCGGTCGCAATATGCGTATGTGGCAATTGTTTCAGAGTTGGTGTCTGGCTGAGGGCCATGACCCGGTCTCCTGCCCTATGGCAGTGATATTACAGTTTCTGCAGAAGCTGTTAGATGAGGGAAAGTCTCCCTCTACACTTAAGGTGTATTTGGCCGCTATTTCGACTTGCCAAGTACGCATTGACGGGTTATCACCTGGTTGCCATTTCCTGGCATCTCAGTTCCTAAAGGGCGCAAGACGCTTGCGGCCTCCAAGGTCGACCAGTTTACCGTCATGGAGCCTTGATGTGGTGCTAGAAGCCCTTACCAAGGCACCGTTCGAGCCTCTCCACAGTGTGGATATGAAGTTTGTGTCTATTAAGACTGCGTTTTTGCTGTCAGTGGTATCAGCAAAACGTGTGGGCGAGTTACATGCACTTTCGGTGCATCCATCATTTACTCGTTTCGCAGGAGACGGTTCTAAGGTCTCCATGCGTCCAAATCCGGCCTTTTTACCCAAGGTCATATCCCCGTTTCACATGAACCAACCAGTCGAGTTGATGGCGTACCATCCTCCTCCTTTTTCTTCCCCAGAGGAAGAGCGGTTACACATGCTCTGCCCTGTGCGGGCATTGAGGTGTTATATTGATCGCACAAAGACTGTGAGGCAAACAGAACAGCTGTTCATATGCCATGGTTCTAAAACTTTGGGTCAGCCGTTGTCTAATCAACGCCTTTCTCATTGGATAGTGGATGCTATTCAGTTAGCATATGATTCTATGGGCCTTCCGCCACCAGGGCAGTTGAAGGCACATTCCACTAGGGGTATGGCAACATCCTGGGCCCTCTTTAGAGGGGTGCCGATGTCTGACATTTGCGCTGCAGCCAGTTGGGTTACACCGCATACATTTACGAGGTTCTACCGGTTAAATGTACTGGAATCCTCTGCTCCGTCATTTGGAGCATCTGTGTTGCACTCTATGACGTCTCAGGTTGCGGACGTCTAGAGTGGTTGTCAATATGGTGTGACTATTCCACCTTGGGACAGGTGTCATTGCGAGCATAGACGCTGAGGCGCAGCTCCGCATATGTGTAGATGTACTGCCTACGCAGTTGCGTTATGACGTAAGGCTGTCCTACTGCCGAGAATCCTCCCTCGCGACGGCTTGGGTACACTGTTCCCATACCTTGATGGTTATTTTCGACTTGAAAGGGAACGATAGGTTGCGGATGCAACCCCGGTTCCCTGAAAGAGAAAATAACCATCAAGCCGCGAGGTCGCTCTGGAGGCCTTCACGGCCTGAAGGGCAAAAGAGGAAGTGACTCTCCGCGCGCTGCGTATAGTAAGCTCCCAGGGGGGCGGGCTTACACGGCAGCTTGCGCGGAGGCCTATCGGCAGCTTTGACATAAAGCTCAGCCAATCCCTACTGCCTGACGGCAATGTCCCATACCTTGATGGTTATTTTCTCTTTCAGGG
This sequence comes from Acipenser ruthenus, assembly GCF_902713425.1. Taxonomy (NCBI): domain Eukaryota; kingdom Metazoa; phylum Chordata; class Actinopteri; order Acipenseriformes; family Acipenseridae; genus Acipenser; species Acipenser ruthenus. The sequence continues at coordinate 23,934,101 of NC_081195.1, forward strand.
AACCGGGGTTGCATCCGCAACCTATCGTTTTCATTCCAACTGAGCTCTCAATTACTGAACTAACAATTTACTTAATTAGACCTTTGAACTTTTTTCAGCTCTTAAACCGTTGGAGATTAAAAGTTGGCTGTAACATTTTATAAGTAGCTTGAACTTTTTAGGCACAGAGGACAATTAATCAATTGCACATGCCTTGTGTCACAGGCCCCCTAGACCTTATATACTGAAACCTGCTGATCGGTTCTCAACTCCACTGTGGCATAAAACTATTAGTTAGATTTCTTATTATGGATAAAAGACCATGTCAGAAGTGATAATACCCCTTGAAGCAAAATGTTTCTGTTAAAAGATGTATGTTGCCCTGTTCTGCAATGCTGGTAATCTTTAAAAGACAGCCTTTTGTGGATGTTTTCTTTTTTTCCCCACTCTATCAAATTGTTGTATTGATTTGCAAGAAAACTAAAAAAAAAAAAAAAAAAAAAAACATAAAAAGGAATCTATATATATAGCTGGACAAGAGTGGTACACCAACTAAAAAGAATGCAAGAGATGTTTTTGGTAATGTTAAACCAGTTTGCTGGAGGTGACTCTGGCATTAGTAGAACTTAGGTCTTCATTTGTTCACGAGTATGGCTCTTACTGTAGTGTGCAATTGCATTTAAACTGCTGCAATACACAGCAGGTTCCAAACCAATTATGTTGGTATTGCTTTGGTCTGATGCACTGTCTTTCTAGTGTTATTTTGGGGTTATGAAATGGTTTTATTAAGGCAGAAATCCCAACCTGTAAATCAAATCCCAGTTAGCCCTTGAAGAACAAGGACTCAAAAAGGGTCTACAGCATCTACCGATCCCCACACCACCGTGTCTATTTACAATACAGTACACCCCCAATAGCCAGCAAATTGACCATCTGTAGACAGCACAGTGTATGATCCCTTCCTATGTACACCCTCTGTTTAATATTATCTAATAACTCTAATACATGTGCACATTACGGTATATAATATAAAGTAATCAATTAAATTAGTCAATTGCTAATTTGCCTATTTTGACAATTTTCCAAGATTCAGTTAAGGTGGTTAGATTTCCTATGCACAACAGGTCAAAACTACAGAAGCAATCGGGTGTTCTAATACATTTGCACATGAATATGTTTGAAGTTAATTGTCATTTGAAGTGTCTCCATTTTATTGATTGAGGGCAAAACTATTTATAGGTGGTCCACAGACCCCAGTATGTTTGATCATTTTCTGTGGAAATGGCATAAGACAACAGCCTGTGATAAAGTGTCTGCCTGCCTCGATAATGATGCAAATCTGTCAGGGACTGTGAGAGAAAGAAGAGACACAAGAAACAATTTAATCAGTCAAGATCTGACATCTGAATAGAGCCATGAGTCGGTTGAATGACAACTCTATTTCTGCTTTGCATAAATACAGAAGCTTGAGGAATGTCACTGAAAACATATATAAAAAAATAAAAACAGCAGCAACAAAAGAGCTTGGAGTGGACATTCCCAAAGCAGTGTTGACTACGGTCATTGTCCTTAATATATTATGTAAATTCAATGCATGAACTTACAGGACTGCTGAACTATTGCTTTAAAACCACATTTCTTCAGCGTTATTACTGGTTTTATTGTGCATAGAATTTGGAGATCCACTTTTTTGTTGTTTTAATTTAGGATATTTACACCAGGCAGAAGGATATCTTCATCATCAGATGGAAAGAAACGCAAATGAATGGAGATGCAGACGGATCACATTAGTTTAATGTAAAGCTACATATTTGTTTGTGCTTATCTTGGCAAGAGCCGCGTTCAAATCAGCATGAAGTTTTAACATCTACTCATGTAATGGAAATCATGCTGCACAAACCGAATATTTGATTATTTGAATTGGGCTCACTACAGAAATCAGGTGCCGGCAATCAGGTGAGGGTTATTGATGTTCAATGGGCTAATTTTACCACTCAAAGTGAAACGAGAAACAGCTGCTTAGATGTGCGTTGATTGCTGCTTTTCTTGGACTATGTGGAGAACAGCAATCCACACAAATCCAAGCAGCTGTTTCTTCACTTGTTAAACCTGGAATGGTCAATGAGCCCAATCAACACCAATGATCCTCACCTGTGGAGAGCTGTCTCTGAATAATCCAATAACTGGTTTGTGCAGTTCTAATGTAAAAATATTCCAAAGCTTTATAGTAGACGGCTAATGCTTTTGAAGTGGGTTACATTGAAGCTTGACCATCCATTATAAAAGTCAGTTGAAGCATACAATCTTAAAATTCTAGGTGATGCAAAACTGTTGGCCATAGTTGTAGAATCTGTGGTTTGATTCTAACACATTCTAAAGATGGTTCTTTATGAGTGCAATTAATTTAGATATTGCTACTGTACATCTGATCTGTGATGCAATGATGTCCGAATTTGATTTGCAATTGACCTTCCTTGGCATTACAGGAGAATTGTTTTTTTTTTCAATAGTTAGCATACCTATAAGAAGACTGCAACCAAAAACCTTCTTTTGATAAATGATTAACACTAACATTAGATAATTTCATCCCTGGCATTTATCTCATCTCGCTTTTCTCTTGTGTGTTTCCTAGGGTTGTATTTCAGGCTTGACTAATCATTATGCTCTGTAATCAATGTCTTAGCTATCAAAGTGACAGTCAATTCCATGTCTTGCTTTTTTAATTCTTTATGAGCTTATTCAAGATTCATACATTTGTTTTTTTTACAGAACGATGACCTCCACTGGAGTGAAAGCAAACTACACCGCTGTGCTTTGACCACAAATTGGTATATAATAAAACTATTTAACTACCCCATTTATCCTCATATTGCATGGACGCAATTTCTGTTAACGGTCAATGTTTATACAATGAGAAATTAATGCAGGAAAGGACTGCACTATATAACTTAATTGCCGAATGTCTACAATTGAATGCCTTTATAATTACATTGTAACTGCTGATTAATTGATCATTGCTACAGTGCCATACCATAATTCAAAGTTATTTATGTATATAAATTCCCTTGCATTACTTCACTGTGGGGACAAATTGTGTGCAGAGTACCTGAGAACTTAGAGTGTTCATGAGGCCCTGGTAAACTCAATGTTTTTATGTAATTTAATATTTGATAGAAAATATCTGATGCTTGTCTCTGGCTCTTTTCTGTTGTACTGCACTTGAAAATTAGCATTAGAACCTGACTTTAGTATTATGGGAGACAAACATAATTACTTAAAGATTTGAAAATGTCCTCTATGAATATCACTGATATCTTGGAGTGCCTGCTAAGAAGTTGTGTAATCCATAGAGGATGCGTTATTCTGTTAATTGAACATTACTATAATTAGTACATTTGCTGCTAGTCCTTAAAATAGCCTACCAGGTAATACGTTTGACCCATGAGGGACAAATTAATTCGAATAAGGTAGATCGAATGCCAACCCTCTGGAAATGAGCTGCATATTGGGGAGGAGGAAATAAACTCAGTAGCAAGGCACTGAGTTTTACATTTACCAGGCTTGAGTAATATTGGCAGCTCATACTGATTGTAGGTTGACATGCATGTGGGAGTTGTCTCCTTAGTCAAATATCTGCTTGACGTTGTATGTAGATGTGTGTAGAGTTTCCTGCCTAGAATTTTAGAAAGCTTACAATCCTGGCGTGAAATTAGACCCAAGTAACCAGTATTGAAATCCAGTACAAAACCCAACATACTGTAGCCCCCTGAAGAGCACAGAAATATAATTCTACTCTGTGTCTGTTGCCTCTGTTTCTATCTCTGTCAGTTTCATATGGTGTATCTGTCTCTGACAGTGAATGCATTTCAAAATTGATTCAGTACGGGGGGAGGGGGGGGGCAGTGAAAAGGAAAAATGTTGAAAAGTAAGAAATATTATATCAGCTGTGTTGTTATATAAGAGTATGCAAACATGTTTTGACATTTGAGGCCAAAGATTCCTCATCTGTAATTACACAAGTTATTTTTTAATAGGTGGGTTTAGAGTTCTTAAAACTCCCGTTAAAGTCCCGTTTACCAAAATAAATTTAAAAAAAAACAAAAAAAAACGTTGTCTTCACCTCCTGCATACTCAAGAAATTAGTTTCTTTTTGAATTCTATAACTTAATTTGACATTCTTTAGCTTGACAAATAATTAATGACTGAAAGGGTTGTAGAACTGCGCTTTCAGAAAGGTATTCTGGGACTTGTTTTTCCTGACATCTGCCACAATTTATTTTGAACAAACATATTAAATGAGTGCCATCTGAAGTCTTAGGGGCTAACAATTGGTCACCTTGAAGCCTTGATGCACTGCAACTTCTCTGAAATACTTCTATTTCCATTGTTATTACGTAGGCCTGAGTTTTTAAATTAGAAAACAATGTGTAATACATATAAAATGTCACATCTAGTGCAAATTAACTCCTACTGCAGAGATACTGAGAACACCTTAACTTTTGCATGGGAGCTGTGTCAATATTATTAAGATGATCTTCATTGTAGCATATTTTATGAGACAGATTGTGTGTTGTGAAGATTTACATGGTCAGTGCATGTCTGTTTTCTAACATGTTTGTGAATCATGAGTGGCCACTGTCAGGGGGCTAGTACCACAGACAAGAGTCAATCATGAATTAAATGTACCAACTTGTAAAGCAAATATGTGCCTTTGTCATGTTCCTTTCAAATGGTTACAGTCTCCACAGTATGTAAGTCTGTTTCTTCTCTGATTTGGTTGTACCTAAATAGATTGATACATAATCCTTACCTGTTGTTCGCTTCTGTTCAATATACAGTATACTGTACATCTCAAAAGTGCATATCTGGTACTATTTAGGGTAAATAATTATCTGTTTGCAAGCCATGCTTTCACGTTGGACTTCCTTGATCATTTTACCTGTAGAGTGACATTGTGCCTCCCTATTAACACCTTATTTTCTGTCATTAACCATCCAGCAGCTTCCCCTATTGACTGACATGCTTTCAGCCAGTAATGTGCCTTGACCCAGAAGTCTCTGCTGAGGTGAAATGACTTCCTGGGTGTAAGGCATGGAAACTAAAAACTTTCTCTAACCTTTTTTAACAGCAGATTTCAAATGAAAATACACGTTTGCTGCAATATGTGTTTCTTCCAAAATGGCACATTTGACAGCAATGCAGTAGAAGATATACTGTAAAGTACCTCTAATTGGGAGGGGTGCTGGGGTGCATGGCAAGAGATTCACTAATCGGACTGGGATTTATTTTATTGCCGTGACTATGAAGAAAGTGTAGCAGGCTGTTGAAAAGAAGAGTAGGTATGCTTTTTTATGCAATGATAACAGTTCATGCATTTTGAAAGACTATTAATGAATTGGAAAACATATATAGTACAGTGTATGCAATGAAAACTGAAGTAATCTAGAGGGAATGGGCATTCCCAGATAAGGAGGAACCACGGGCAATTCATACACTACAATTCAAAGAAGCAAAAGCAGCAAACACTTTGACTGAACAATAGCCAACAATTCTCAGTTAGAGTGTACCAGAAACACTGTTATCAATTTCATATTCACAATGCCTACGTGTTCAGCAGTTTAACACTGTGGATGCATTGTATGCATCTTTGGGGAAACAGTATCTTGTTTTGTACCAACTATATAATAATGATAATTCCCTGTAGTTTACAAGCTGTTGTCTGGCATTGGAGAGATGAGATAGTGGAGTTTATTTATTACAGGAGCACTGCAATGGCAAAGCAATTGTAGGATGAGACTGCTAACAGTTCTACAGTGGTTTAATATATTGATAAGTTTTCACAATGGAAGGAATCAATACACGCTGGTAATACAAAGCAGTGCCGTATCAAGATGAGTGTAGAGTACAGCATGTGTAAATCTGAGGGTACTGATTAGAGGAGAAACCTGAAAATAGAGCGAGGCAACCTAGGTAATTCCCTGTGGTGGCTAATCTACATTAATGACTTAGATTCTGGTATAGTAAGCAAAAATGTGCAGACGGCACAAAAATAGGAGAGTGGCAAACACTGTTGCAGTAGCAAAGGTCATTCAAAATGATTTAGACAGCATTCAGAACTGGGCAGACACATGGCAAATTACATTTAATATAGAAAAGTATAAGGTACTGCACGCAGGCAATAAAAATGTCCATTATAAATACCATGTGGGAGATACTGAAATTGAAAAAGGAATCAATGAAAAAGATCTAGGAGTTTATGTTGACTCAGAAATGTCTTCATCTAGACAATGTGGGAAAGCTATAAAAAAGGGCCAACACAATGCTCGGATATATTGTGAAAAGTGTTGAATTTATATCAAGGGAAGTAATGTTAAAACTTTACAATGCATGAGTAAGACCTCATCATCTAATATATTGTGTTCAATTCTGGTCACCTTGCTACAAAAAGGATATTGCTGCTCTAGAAAGAGTGCAAAGAAAAGCAACCAGAATTATTCCTGGTTTAAAAGGCATGTCGTATGCAGACAGCATAAAATAATTGAATCTATTCAATCTTGATCAAAAAAGACTACACGGCCATCTGATTCAAGCATTCAAAATTCTAAAAGGTATAGACAATGTCGACCAGGGGACTTTTTCAACCTGAAGAAAGAAACAAGGACCAGGGGTCACAAATGGAGATTAGATAAAGGGGCATTCAGAACAGAAAATAGGAGGCACTTTTTTGCACAGATAATTGTGGGCCTGGAACCAACTCCCCAGTAATGTTATTGAAGTTGACACCCTATGATCCTTCAAGAAGCTGCTTGATGAGTTTCTGGGATCAATAAGCTACTAACAACCAAACAAGCAAAATCGTCCAAATGGCCTCCTCTCATTTGTAACCTTCCATGTCTTCTTATGAGGGAACACAAAGCCACTTTTTCAGGAATATTAACAATCAAGTCAAAAAGGTCTGACTTACTGTATGGGACACCCTGTATATTAAACTGTTGTTTCAGCTGTACTTTTTTTATTTCATGAAGTCACACAGTAACGTACCATAGAGGTGTACAAATCAGGTCCTTGAGGTCTGGAGTCCTCCAGTTTGTATATGTATCATGAAACCATTGATTAAGGCCTAGAAGGGGGTTAGGGTAACACTTTACATTATGTCTCTAATTACTGTGTATTTACATAGTAGTTACTTAGTAAATACACATGCACTTACCCATAATTACAATGGTATTATGCATAGTTACAATGTACTTAACATGTACATCTTTTTGCACGATATATGCAAGTACACATTTGTATCAGAAAAGGTTTAGGGCTATATCATGCAAAAATGATTTACATGTTAAGTACATTGTAACTACTGTATACATATTAGCATTGTAATTAAGTATTTACTAAGTAGCTACTATGTAACTACACAGCAATTATAAACACCATGTAAAGTGTTACCTTAAATTGCTTCAGCTTAATAATTTAGAGTACAGGTCGAACAAAGCTCAGGAGGGCACTGGGCTTTGAAGACCGCTATTGTTCACCTAAGTTTTACAGTAACGGAATCAGCTCAATTTGTTATATTACATTTGAGACTTTGTTCTTTTTCCCTAACCTGATATGAAAAACGTAAAGGTATTTCACAGTCTAGGAAGCCCCGGTCAAACACAGCACTGATGCACAACAAAACAATGTTCCTCATTCAGTTTGGATTTCATCAGCAGGAAGTTGCCTTTGTGCTTGGTTCCAGAACCCTGCTGCTTCCTCCTAGTATTATTCTGGGATGTATTGTGGCATACAGCAAAATGTGCGCTCTGATTGGCTGAAAGATCCTCAGCAATCTATAATACAATTTACATAGTATTACACTTAAAATTGCAAATTAGCTATGTTCTAAATACTCTTGGAGCGTGTTGGAGTTGTAAAGCTTTTGATCCCACAATATAGACATCTTAATACGTTTGATAAATAGATGGTCTTTTGGCCGGCTTACTGGATCCAACTAAAGTAACAATAGCCTGGGAGACTAAACAATATACATAACAATATGAGGTTGTGTGATGAGAGATGGGAACAAGATTGACTTGGTTATTACATCTTTCAATACAATAATAATATTGTTGGTTTGGGTAAATGTCTGCAATAACGGTTGCTAAGGAAACAGAATGATCATTCGTGGGCATTTGTTTAAAGTTTAATTATAGTTTCAGACTGCTTTTCTGAAGGTTAAGATAAGAATATAGACTTGTTATGAACATTAATGATATTTATGATGGAAATGTAAAACGCTTCTTTTTTTGTACGCTGTAGGGCAGTTTAGACATAAACGAGTGACAACAGTATATTCATCATTTTTATCGCGCCAAGATTTGTAGATAGCAAAGCTGTGCTTTGTCCCCAAAGAAAATTATTTAATAAATGTCATTTTTTAATTAGACAGTTACTGAATTGAGCATTGCAATCCGCAGGTTTGCCAGACGCCTGAAGGTTGTCTTTCCTTCTCATTTCAGTTTTGAAAACTGGGTTTGAAACATTTAGATTTTTTTTTATTATTATTAATGACAACTATAAATAGATAGATAGGTCTTATGTATCTATCTGTCTCTATCTCTCTTATCTATTTTTCATATGTATGTATTTTTCTATGTATGTACTTTGTTTATTTACCTTTCATATTTATAACCTGTTATTTGAATCATCTTTGTAATAGATTGCTTACCTGATGGATTCTGTGGCAGGGGAAGGGGGAGGGGGATGGAGAGTGGGATTGGGAGGATGGAGTGCATGTTGTGTAAGTACTTTCCTTAGCTTTTGTTGATTTTGTTTCTTTATATGTAGATAATACAGTTTTAAATACCAAAACAAAAATACTAATGACGACTAGAATTGTACCAGTCTTCCTGTTTTACAGTTATTCTGAGTTTTTCGATTATCTAATTACAATCTCCTCTTATTTATATACATGTATTCGATTATATTAGATCACTAGATATGTTTAAGACAATAAGCACTGTAATACAATGCAATTTCACAACCACGGACCACACACAAACCAGAACCCACAAAATGTAATTCTGCGCAACAACACGTTACACACACATTTCTTCTTGCATTTAACCATTCTTTTTAATCGCTCAATTTTAAAACGATGTCACCAACGTGATTTAGATAGCATTTAACTTTGCTACAGATAGACATTAGCACTGCAACACAGACACGTTTCAGCACCATAGCCAGCTGATATGTCAAAGCAGATTCCACCGTTTTTCAATACAATGCAATAGCATGTACAGCATCGTCTTTCTTTGATACTTAAGCAGAGCTGTCCAAACATCGCCTGTCTGTCTTGAAATTTTCGAAAATCTAAAAGAACAAAATGACAGCACATCACTGCTCTGTTTCGTATTGCAACAGCTCTATTACATATTTGAAGGCGCTGTGTACTCTGCAGCCCAGCTGGTGCTCTGGGGGCTGGAGACTTGGTTGTCTGAGCCCCGGGCATTGGCATTCACTAATGGAATTCCAAGACTCATTTACAGAGACAACGCTCATGTCAGAATGTCAGTGGCTGTGTCCCACGAGCCATTCAAGCACCTGGCTCGGTTACTGCATCCCTGCTAATATGTGCAAGTAGGGAGGATCGGGTCTGATCTTGCTGCTCATCACATAGAGGTGTTTCTCACTCAACCGGGGCCAAAATACAATACCACTTAAAGCGAGAACCATCCTATTTAAAGAGCTAGTATCGTAAATCAATGCATTTTTTTATTATGAACATTTTTATTATACCATAATGGGACCGTTGCCAGTGTTCACTGTAAATAAATAAATGATTTTTAAAGCCGTGGTTATCACGTCTTTAACAATATAGATCTACTGCCCACCAAATAAAGACCGGGAGGTGGTTATAGGCGTGGCTGAAAATGCATGAGAGAAAACGTATTTGAAATGAAACGTTCGACTGCACAGTGATAAACTAAGGCAAGTTATGAAAACGGGAACGAAGGTAACACAAGAATCACTGAATCTTCAGTTCATACCAACTACTTTAAAAGGAATCTTATTGCATCCTTATTATGCAGTCCCAGTCATAATCTGTTACGTGTTGTAGTGATGCATCATTATAACCGTGCTTAAAATAAGCATAATCCTATTACTACTAGGACGTCAGATCTCTTCAAAATCTGCAGTGACATATCTGTACATAGCATTTCTGATTTGTTGCATGACAGGTTGAGTATTTATGGAAAATGAGACAATACAGACTCATATTCTTTAATCCTGATTATGTAAAGTTCCTAAAAGCAGTTTGATAGCATACCATCAAAAAAAATAAATTAAAAAACTCAATTTGAACTGTAACTTAAATTGATCTTTTATACCACCTTCAATATGTTTTTGATATTTAAGTGTTGCATCAAAAAACGCTTCCATCGGATGAGACATAAAACCGAGATCCTATTGTAAGTGACTCTGCAGCAGTAGTTGTTGATGCATAGTTAACCCCCAAGTCTGTAAGTCGCTTTGGATAAAGGCATCTGCTAAATTACTAAATAAGATCATGTGGTAAACTTACATCTCCTTGAGAATCTATCTATCTATCTATCTATCTATCTATCTATCTATCTATCTATCTATATATATATATATATATATATATATATATATATATATATATATATATATATATATATATATATATATTGTGAGACAGCAGGGAGGGGGTTAAAGCCTCTCTGCAGAAAAAACATGTGCGGAATGCACATTTGTCTTGTTTAATTGTTTTGTTAATTGTCTTTTGTTAATTGTTTTATTATTAATCATTACCTGCACCTGGCTACTATTGAAAATTGGAGCCAGGTGCAGGGTTTAAAAGGAGAGCAGTCAGTCTGCTCTGGGTGGCTGCTGAAGAGGGTAGAAGCCCAACTGTGCTGGTGTGTGGGTACAGCTGTAATTTAAAAAAAATGAAAAAGGTAGAGTGAAGCCTTTTTTGTGTGTGTGTGTGTGTGTGTGTGTGTGTGTGTGTGTGTGTGTGTGTGTGTGTGTGTGCTGTTTTGTTTGTTTTGTTTTGTTACAGGTAAACAGCTTAGCTGTCCTGTCTTTTAGTTTAGGTACCTGTTTTGTTTTAGTTATTGCTCAAAGAGCTAGGTGTTTGTTTTGTTTATTTTTGTTTTTGTGTTTATTAAAAATGGTGCAACCGCGCTTCAAAAATCAATTTCTGTGTGTTGGGTCGGTGTTTTTAAAGGGGCAACGAACGTGAAAGGTACCATTCTTTCACAATATATATATATATATATATACTGTGATAAAGCCCCTCTTGTCAGGATGGTCAGTGGCTCTATCAAAAGCCTGCATGTCTTGAAAAGACATAGGTAAAATCTTGTTTAACAACAATAACATCATTACACTTTTTCATATAGCGTCTTTCACAATTAAGAAAGACCCAATGCATTTTAACAATAAGAACATGTTAAACAGTAAAGCAGACCACTAGTTAAAATAACCACAAATGCCAAACTGTTAGTCAATACAAAATCAGACATTATTTTATGCCAAAGCAGATAAAGATGTCTTATAGTGAGACTTTAACAGTAGATTTTGTTCCAACACTGTGTTTAGCTTGTTCTCTTGGTGGGTCTCAAAGGGATTCTGTGAGCTTTCAAACTCAGGCTTTTCTCTTTCCATTGTGTGTAGTTTTATAAAGCAAAATCCCACTCTGCTTTCCCCATCTCTTCTTCAGCTGTCGCAAGCCCTTTGCTGATTCGTGGCTCCTATTGTCTGCAACCATTAAGTGACCTTACAGTCAGGGATCTGTCTGACTGATTGTCACATTTATTTTTCAAGGTCAGTAGCAGGATTGCACAAAGCTCAATAAATTACTTGTCACAGTGTGTGTGTGTGTGTGTGTGTGTATATATATATATACTTTTTTTGATAGGAACAGATTGGTTGTGGTTGTTCTTGGTTTTTCACAAAAAGTCTTGTAAAAAAAAAACGGTTTAGTGGAATCAAAATAAGGTGATTTTGTTTCCTTTTTTTATACATTTAACTTTTTTAAATGTTTGCTTTGTTTCTTTCCAGCATTCAAAAAAGGCCCTCAAAAGCTTTAAAATCAATTATTTTTAACATAATTACTCCCCCCTTTATTGTGCTGTTAATCTTTTTTTCCCATTCAATCAGAATATGCAAATATTTCAATCCATACAGCATTATTTCCTCCCAATTTTTTGTACAGTATGTAACAGATGGAGTTGAAAGGTCAATGTGGTCCATCATAAAGGAACCGCTACATCTTGGTACCTTTGGGGCCAGTCGCATTTTCCAATTGCGCCTAGATCATTGGAATTGGCGAATAAAGATGACCAGTATCTTGCACTACACAATGATTTTAAATGAACTAGCACACAAGCCACTGCAGTGTAGGAGAGTGTGATTTCAAGGCTTGCACAGTCTAAAGGTGGACTATGGCCAGTAGAACCGCCCTCTAATTACAGTTTGAGCAGAATATAATCAGAAGATGCTGTGAGGCTGAAAGGCAGTCTGTCAAGATTATAGTTATTTGTTTTAGTTGCATTGTGACATTGAACAGTTAAACTGCTACCTGATAATGATCACATCAGATTTATGACAATACCTTTTCACTTGGCAACAGCACAAGCCCAAAGGCCACTGCACACAGAATCATTAGTTCAAGGACACTGGGGTTGCTAATGCATAGAACTGGATACTGTATAAGGTTGTATTACATCTCTTTAGGGCTGGTTTTCAACTAGCAGTAAGGACAATATCATACCTTATACAATACAGACTGTCTGCAACACATGGAATCGATTTTGTAAATCTCTAGTATTCTTGTACCATCTTATTTTCTGTTGACGTTAGTAGGATTTTATTCCAATTTTGGCGGGTAAAAAAATGTAGTTTCCTGCATAAATTCAAATCTGGTACTTATGTTATGGGTGCTTGTGTGTGAAGCCAGTGCAGATTGTCTCCTGTCAGTGAGATGAGGTTAAAAGATGTACAGTAATGTGCACATTTATTATTTGTTGTGCACATCAAAACAAACCACTGTAACTGAATCTTGGCAAGGTGTCAAAATAGGCAAATTAGTGATTGTCTAATTTAATTGCTGACTTTTTATATTTTCTATATCAGTGATTACTGACTGAAAATGTTCACACCCTAACGTGGTAGGACATAAATTACAAATCTTGAGGTGTTCTGATAAATTTGCACACAACCGTATAACCACAATTGCAAGCGAGTCTGGCTGTTTTGGATAGTGGTTAAGGACCCTGTGACAGGGTCTTACTCATGTCAAGTGTGCATGTGGTTCACCACTATTTAAGCAACACAGAGAGACAACTGGGGGTGGAGTTGAAACGCCGGCACAGGCGCGCAGGATTTATTCACAAAACAGAAACAAAAGTAAATAAAGATGGTCATGTGACGTTACCAGTCATGGTAATGCACAGAGGACACATACAGCAAGCTGTACAAAAATACAAAATAAAACACAGTACAAAAACTACAAATAAAAGGTGCCACAGAGGGCGAGTGCTGGCCTTATAAACGAGGCGTCCCACACCAGGAACTGGCTACCCTACGTATCCCTCGCTATACCTTACTTGGGCTCGCTATCCCCTAAACTAACCTACTTATGAGCCAACATTCATAGAACGACTCCTGCTGCTTCATACAGCCTTAGCTGGTCATTGCCTTCACAAGCACTGCTTGCAGTCTCAGGGTTGCGTAGCTGTCATTCCTGCAGAACAGACCCTCTCCTCCCGAGTATACGCCGCTCCCCTCTGACATGGCATTGCAGTCACCCCAAGCCATCTCCCGCGGATGTTTTTAAACTAACGGACACTCGGTCAAGACCCGCCCACCTGCTGATTGAGGTCCAGCACAGCCAATCACTTGCTGCCCTTCCCCTCAACCAAGCCTAGCAGGCAGAAAATCTCAATCGAAATCTCAATTAATGTAAAGAATAATTCAATCAAACAAATCAACTCCAAAACAATACACAATAAACCCATTTCCCCATACAAATTATACCAATACTAAATTTACACATGTGCAGGGCAATCCCCCTGCTACAGACCCCTCAAATAAAGCACACATATAAATCTGTTAAGAATGTCATCTCAATACAGTTGTGAACATCCAGGTCCGTGTCATCCATGTCAACATTTATGTTACCAGGTGTTGGTAACATAAATGTTGACAGGAAAATTTTACAGCGAACTTTAAATTAAAAAGAATGTACTGTTGTTAATGATCTCAATTGTTCTTCGTCACTTCAGTCAGAACAGCTAGGCTGCATCCGTAATAGACGAAACCGATAGGGTTTACAGTTAATTCCTAAGCATCCTTTGTACAGCTGCAGCAATTCAAGCAAAAAATAAATGTGCATGGTGCTTAATAATAATAATAATAATAATAATAATAATAATAATAATAAAACATTTAAATTTAAACATCTTCATTTCAATAAAAGGCATATTGACCCTGATTAAGCTTTCCAAAACAGCACTGTGGCATTTGAAAAAGCCGGTATTAAACAGAAAGTTTAATTTTTAGTTGCTTTTGCAACAGGGTCCTTTTAAATATTCATTATAACTTACTTACTTGGCAGTGTCTTGAAAACCAGGTGTCCTGTAAGCAGCTCTGAAATCCAACACTTCTGGAAGCTACTGTATGTCTTTTACAGTTAACACAAATGCTTGGGCTATTTACTTGTCCTGGGCAATTTTGATGTTCCTGTTGCTTATTTTTTTTTTTCTGACCTGAGCTTCTTAATGCTGAAAGTGTGTTAAAACCTGGCCCAAGATGCTTTATAACGTATAGACGTCAGTGTTGCTAGGAGTTTTAAGTGAGTGAGTGAGGGATCTACATTCAGTTCTAAACACTGACTTAATGAAAAACATCCTCAATGACAAATAAACCCTAATGCTGATCGTATACACCACATGCTCCTGGAACTTGCTATTAAAGATAATCAAATACAAATTGAACAGATGTTGGTGAATAATTCCGCTTTTTGGTAAATGTGGAACTCGTGAAATTCAAATTAATGAGGTGCAATTGGTCACGGAATGCCTAATTGGAATTTTGATGGTGTTGATTCAATATTTCCATCCAGACCAAACAAATTACAATTCCGTGATCAATTATGGGAGCTCATTGTAGTTGCCATTGTTTATGCAGTAAGGGTAAATTGAATGTCATTGTGCTGGGATCAGGCAATCCATTCATGTTTTATGTTGTCTATTTTCTGCATGGGAAATTACTGATTAAACTATAGGTAAACAATGCATTAGTCAAATAATATGATTAATTAGCAGTAGATCAGTGGCATACAGAAAAGGAAACATTCCTAGACTTAAAAACACACCTTTATAACATGAAGTGGTCGTGTGTAAAAGGGGAAATGGTATATACTTTGAATCACTTGCAACAAGGTTAGAAAATCACACTAGCCCTGCACCCAGACCCAATTTAAATAATATATTCAGTCAAGGGTGTTTTAAAGCCAGGGACTGAATGCAGGGATAGTGTGAGTTTTTAAACCTGTTTAAGCCCCATGACTGAGTACCAGACACTTATCCAGTGTATATTGATTTAAATCTATAGCCAGTGCTGTGGTCTGCGAGGGTTTCTTCAGGGGTAACAGATATTATAATCGTGTCTCAAAAGGATTTTATTTTTCTCTCTAAGGGTTTGCTACCATATCATTGTGACAAACCCAGGGTGAGCTTGCCACATACAGGATCGTCTTCACTTGTCTTTTGTGTAAAAGGAACAGTACTTCACACAAGCACAGTTTGATTTTCAACAGGGCAGGCCTGTATGTTTATTTTAAACTCCAAAACAAACAAACAAAAAACCTAACTCCTTCCAGGAGTGCTAACTAAACTGTTGCAGGTCTAAGCTATACCGGACAGGTAAGATGTTTCCTGGTAAAAAAAACAAACAAAACAAAACAAAAAAAACATGTATTGTTTAGAAGTGGATCATGAACACTGTACCGTTCCTCTCTGGGTCCAGCTCCCTGGTAGTCTCCCCTAATGGAGCCCATGAGCTCTCCTTTTATAAGATGTGGCTGCTCCCAATTAGCACTAAGGTTAACGTACTGTTTATTATAAATTATACTTGAACTTTTCTGTGTTTATTTTGTGCCCAAAACACAGTAATAAATCCCCCTTAGAGACAGTACTGTTTTGAATCACCATGAAACTGGTGATTGTGCAACAAGTTCGGAATACTGGATTAGATTAACAATCTTTTTAAATATGTTAAAATGGGGCTCTACCCTTTTGAATTAAGTACCCAACGCAAGGAGAGCATTACGGAGAGTATCAAGATGATATTGATGTTCTCTGAAGGGGTCTTGAAGGAAGCAGTAAGAATTCTTGCCGTGGTTAAAAGAATATGTTTTCTAGGCCTTGGGTTCTAGCAGTGTTTGTTACAATCCCTCCTTCTGAGTCTTTCAAGATGAAAATGCGATCAGCCTCGACTTAACAAACTATTAAAGTGAGATGCCTGACACACGACGAGATCCCCTGCAGATCTAACCTTCCCTCCTTCACTAAATGTCCTCTGGAATCAATTATAATCCAATGTTCCCTTTGCGAGAGCCGGTGCAATATTAATATTGAATGTGCACTTGCACAGAAATCAGCCAGGGTCTGTTTTCCTGTTTGATACCAAAGGAGGATTTTTTTTTCATTTTGATGTCACTGAAGATAAACTGGAAAAGGCATCATCACTCATCGTAAAGAGACATGGATCTATTACATTGATCAAAACAGCAGCCGATCTAAATAATACAACCTATTAAAAGCCCAGTGTGTGTGTGTTTGTGCAATGTAATAGTTGACTTTGCCTCCCAGCTTTAGGCTGAACATATTGTAAGTTGTATGAAACACATTAACAACCCCTAAATGGACAGATTCAACTGTGTTTACTGTAATATTGCTTGTAGGGTGTCTCTTTTGTTGTAAGAATGTCACCTAAGGCAGTTTGGATTCTGGCTTCTCAGACTGTGCAAAATGAGGTCTCTTATAGTAAGATACGTGACACATTACTGTTTACAAAGTTTGTTCAAATGAACTACTATTACATATTAAAGTGTTTTGATTTTATTTTACTTTAGAATTGTGTTGTATGTCTATGCACAGGATATCTCACATTTTGACAACTGTTTAACAGTGATTGGCTGTATTCTCAATTGTATTTTTCTAACTTATCTATAAGCGGGCTGATCAGTTTTGAGATCAGATACATGCCCGCAATGCTGCGTGGTGACCTCCCAACCTAGTATTAGCATCCCTGATTGAAAATGCTAAACTTGTCTCTTAGGCTGATTTAGTATATTAGTTTCAGTTTTATAAGATGTGCTGACCTAAGCCCATGAAATATTCATAAGCCTTTAGTACTGTATATCCTCTGGAGTATGATTGAGAATATAGGACAGGGCTTCCTTGGTTTACATTGAAACAGTCAATTCAACTTGTGCAATTCTGCTAATAAACCCAACCGTATTCATTATGAGCTAACATTTGATTGTAAAATATACTATACGTGATAAAAAAATAGCTCTACACGTCATGATCAGGCATTTTGTTTCTGTTGTAAACAGCAGCAGATCTATTATTTTTTTAAATAAATATTTCTAATTTTCTTAACTTCCTCAAGTATTAATTTACTTTTAATGAATCGTATGACAATATACATTTTCTAGAAATGTACAGTAATTCTCTACTCTCTGTTTCTGGTTTGATCCTTATTTATCAGGCTTACTAACTACTCTACTAACTACTGTGCTTTTTCAACTATGAGGGCTGCTTCTGAAAAGACTCCTGCAATCAGTATTCCTTAGGTGTGTTTTGATAAGTGAGGTCCAGAGACGATGGACAAAGAAGAGGTGATACATTTTATTGGACCAAATAAACAATAATCTGAATGTCAACATCAATCTCTCTTTTCTACTTTCACCTGACAGCTTGTGATTAATTATTGTTTTGTTATCAACTCTCCTTCCCTTTAAAGTGGTTTTAGAAATGATCCCTAGTTGGGAGCAACTGTGGAAAATTAGTTAAATCTCCACAAAATGCTCTCCAAATATCATAGCGGGCAGAAGTTATACTGTTGCTGCACACCCTTAAAGCTTACCACCTCAAGTCAGACATTTTAAGGTTGAAAACAGGTTATTTCTGCTTAAATTTGTAAGCAAGATCCATATTAAAGCAGAAACAGCAATCGAGAATCATAAATAGTATGCTTGAGAGTATATGAAGCAGGTGAGACATGAAATATCCCAAGAAAGATTTAAAATAGCCCTTTAAAGCAATGTACAGGATTGATCATTTCACCTTGGAGAGAGTAGATTGGGCCAAATGGGGCAAAGCGCTTGTCATTGATAAATACTGAGTGAGATCAATTGCTTAAATGGGATTCAAATGTCAGCTTCACAGCATCTGGGCTCTGACCAATTTGTTTTCAGAGCATTAAATAAGACTTTATGATTTACTAGAGCACGATTGCCTTTAAGTTGCCTGTCATCCATCAACCTGAAAATATCATACTGTAAAATCTAGCTAAAAGACTGCTCTGTAATGAATTGATGGAGAGCCGGCTCAGAGATATTGAAGCTTACATTTAAACATTTCGGTTGCTTTTGAAAACTCCTTTTAGTTTTTAAACTGATGGGTCAAGCAGGGCGGTTTGCACTCTTCTAAAAATGACAAATTAAATAAACATGAATATCTTCAAAAAAAATCATTCCTTTTGATATGTAGCTGTTGGTGGAACACTACTAATGAATTGACTTCCCCTACATAAACCTGTCCACTGTGTAACAGGTAATGTAAAGGTGCCAATATATATTGAAAACCCAAAAAACAAACAGTATCTAGAATATTGTTATAGTGATATAGTAGTAAAAGAACGAACATGATCATAATGTACTACTCTAAATGTGTAACCCTATTATTGTACAGAATTAGCTATTTACACATTAAGTACCGTATAAACCGGTGTATAATCCACACCCCCTTTTTGAGACAACAATTTCTGGAAAAAGCCTATAGGTCACACCAGTATATAAGTCACTCCACCCCTTTTTAGGACCCCCTAAAAATACCTAGAAAATACAAAGGTTTTACAGTACACTAACTATGCATAATAAGAATTGTGTAAGTACAGATGTATTTACTAAGTCACTGCTATATAAATACACAGTAATTAGTTCCACATTTTGTTTCTTTAAATCTTAAACACAAACCTTGTCAAATATGTGTGCAAATATGCTCATTTTAGCAATCCAGACATGTCATTTAGGGGATTGTGAGTAGTAAACTGGCAGAAAGTCTCAGAATACTCTTGATAACTACATAATAATAATAATAATAATAATAATAATAATAATAATAATAATAATAATAATAATAATAATAATAATGGTTTTAAAAAGAAGTACCGGTACAACTAATGCAAGTGTGACGTAAGAAAATTGATTTTAGTAAATTAGCAACAATGACTTCCAGGTTGAAATCCATGAAGAAAGCAACCAGGCTTCAACCCATACTGTGATTGTGCTCATTTGAAGGATACCTTGCTGTCTGCTAGAATCAAAATTAGCAGGACAGCAGAAGTAACAAAAACACAGTATAGTGATGAATCTGTTATCAGCCCCCGACAGGTTTCAATGTGTTCATTAGCAAAGGCAAAAGAAAAACAGAACAGGTGCGTTCCTTTTAAATTGGAGGCCTGCGTCTGTCTGCTTAGCTGCCTGTACTAAAGTTTGAAACCTAAAAATGGTAAGCTGAGTCTTCTGATAAAAAGCAAGGTTAGAAAAGGCCATTTGAGCATCCTGTAATCCCATTGTCTGATTGGTGTTTGATTTATTTTAGCAGGTCTCTTTCATCATGAATTTGAAATGGAAATAACAGATTTGGTTACAGTAAAAAAAAACAAAAAAAACAGCAGAGACACATAGACTGTGTGAGATGAATATTTAAGTGCACACCCGCTAGTTAGACAGAGGCAATCAGTCTGACTATACCACTGTATCAGTGGCTCTGAGTTTATTTGCCCACGGGCACATATGTGTATTTAAAGGTTAAGGGCATTATAATATTCCTCTCTTGCCATTTAACTAATTATATATTCCAAAATGTAAAATTCAGATCAAAAGGCACACATGGCACATCTTTAGAATTAGACTTTGTTCTATTTCAATGTATATTTTATTACCGTAAAAAAAATAAAAAACCTTTTAGTAATGTATTTAATTGAAACATCATGACATTGTTGCAGGGGCTTTGCTACTTTATGAGACCATTTATACTGCTGCTGACCAGCAACTGACCAAATGCAGCTGGGTTAGAGATATCCAAGCTGAGGGAAATCACAGCAGAGGAAAGGGGTGGCAGCCATACCTGACATTCGCCTATTGCTGACTCCCCATCCCTAAACGGTATATGTAGTGACTCTCAAACCATTCCAACATTTGAAGACGGACTTCTAGTCGAAACGTTAGTTATTGAATGTATTGGGTTTCTGTAAGCCTGATTCTAATAACTGCAATTGAGCCTGGTGTGTGTGTGTGTGTGTGTGCAAAACAGCAAATGTCTATGAGTAAGTGATTAAAAGATAAAGCAAATACTAACTTGCAAGAAGCAAGCCCCAGTTTATTAACATACAATCAATGATGAAGCTGCAGCAGCCTCTCCACGCATCAATTTGTTTTACATTTGTCTTCACTGAATCTCAGGTGAAGCCATTTGCAAGGTAATTGCTTAAAAATTCATTAAAGTGCTTATCTGTGCTCCGAAACGTCAGGAGGTAGATTGGATCAGACAGAGGCATGGTTGGTAGCAGACAGTGGGGAGGGGGGATTCATTTATCTTTATTATGTATGTCAGCAGGAACTGAATTCACAAGTGTCAGAAAACAATTAAAACTGAGCAATCAGATGCAACGAAGTGACACTGCCACGTTCTTATTTTTTTTTTGCCCCAGTGTTTTAAAACAAGAACACATTAAGCCCCTTCACATTTGTGTCCAAAGATAGACAGCAAGGTGTCTTTTATGGAAAATATTAATGTGATGCTTGCTCTTTCCTTTAGCATTGTGCAGTACAGTTCACTTGGCTTTAACATTGGTTGTATGAGAAAAAAAAAAAAAAAAAACTACATACAATTCCATGAATAAATGTGGGAAAATGTCTGCAAGACTAAGGAAAAACAGCAGTGTTATCTGTGAAGGACACCTTCCATTCGCATTTATCCCCTTAGAAACCATCAAATTAGTATTTTCTGTGAAGGGCTGTCACAAAGACGGCCGGAGTGGGTGGCGTCAGACCAGATGCAGGAAATAAACAGACACAGATTTGGGGTTTGGTGAAATAACAGAACAGAAAATAAAAGGTTTTAAACAACAAAACACAGCACACGGCACTTGAGGCCAAAATAAATAGACGAACAAAACAGACTAGACAGTGCACAGACAGACAAACAAAACACGGTGAGCAGATTTTAACTATTATTCTTTACACAAATACCTCCGTCTCCAATCCCGTTCTCCACTCACCGAACACCCAACCCCGACTGAAAGAAATGTGCATCTATATATACTGTTGTGCTGGGATTCAATTACTAATTAATTATTCACTTGAATCCCAGCACGTGAATTAATTCTGTGCAACCCCGTGCTCACATATTACATTTAACCAGCACGTGAAGTGATTTGTGCCCTCCTCGTGCCTAAATACAAATCTACCTTTTTAAATCACACGTGAAACACAGACCCGTTTATATCCCGTGTACCAATGACTATACACCAACATTAACACACGCACGCAACACACAAATGCACACAGGGATGGGGCACATTGCCACAAGGGCATATAGTCAACTGGACAAAACAAAATGAATTTCGAACAAAACAAGAGTTATCTGAAGCCAGTTGTCAACCAATAGACCTTTATCCATTAGTCAAACAATTTATTTAAGTGAAAACTACTGGTATATATGATGTTGCTCTCTATTTAGGCTGTGCAATCTGCTCTTTATCCGTGGAGGCTGTGTGGTCCGGTGGTTAAAGAAAAGGGCTTGTAACCAGGAGGTCCCCGGTTCAAATCCCGGCTCACTCATTGACTCACTGTGTGACCTTGAGAAAGTCACTTAACCTCCTTGTGCTCCGTCTTTCGGGTGAGATGTTGTAAGTGACTCTGTAGCTGATGCATAGTTCACACACCCTTGTCTCTGTAAGTCGCCTTGGCTAAAGGCGTCTGCTAAATAAACAAATAATAATAATAATATTTAAGCAATAACTTCAGGACACATGAAGTAGACAAAGAGAGCAGGGATGAAGTCCAGGTACACAAGATATGGACTTACATATATATAGACCTTATTCCATGTAATAAGGTCTATTTTTTAATAAGAAATAGTGAAGTGACAGACTGCTGTTGCTATGCTGTCATTGAACTCTGTGATATTTGTGTATCCCAAGCTGTACCATGCAGGAGATTTTGAATACACCGTGTAACAAATTATTTATTTTTTTGGTTCCTGGGTAGTAAGTGTTATTTCCTAACTGCTTATGCCTCAAAAGTATAGAAAATGGCTATTATTCCCCAGAAACATTGCTTTTGTGACTAGGACAGTGATATTTTGAAATTTACCTATTTCCAGTATATCCTAGTGGAAGCGCTCGCCTTGCTCCTCCGAGTACGCTCCCATGTTCTCCTTGAATTTATCAAGATGAGCATCAAGGATATGGACTTTGAGGGACATCCTACAGCCCATTGTGCCGTAGTTCTTCACCAGAGTCTCAACCAGCTCCACATAGTTTTCGGCCTTGTGATTGCCCAGGAAGCCCCGAACCACTGCGACAAAGCTGTTCCAAGCCGCTTTCTCCTTACTAGTGAGCTTCTTGGGGAATTCATTGCACTCCAGGATCTTCTTTATCTGTGGTCCGACGAAGACACCGGCTTTGACCTTTGCCTCAGACAGCTTAGGGAAAAAGTCTTGAAGATACTTGAAGGCTGCCGACTCCTTATTTAGAGCTCTGACAAATTGTTTCATAAGGCTCAATTTGATGTGCAGTGGTGGCATCAGCACCTTCCGGGGGTCCCAGCCGTACTCATCATACTTCAAGGCATCCAGCAAGGTCTTGATGCTGTTGTAATCCTCTTTGAGGTGCACCGAGTGAGCCAGGGGAAGAGACGGGTACTTGTTACCATTATGGAGCAGCACAGCTTTGAGGCTCCTGGATGAGCTGTCAATGAAGGACAGTATAACGAGAACATGATGGGAGACTACATTTGGGGGCTGATTCGTGAAAGTGATTTACAGTATAATCGTAAATCCCGAAAAACTACTCACTTCTAAATCTTTTGTAGTCATTTTTGTATTACTTTAGTATAAATACATGTTAATTTGGATTCATATGTTGTTTTTTTCTGACTTTATGTGAACGAAAAGACACACATTCACCCGTTTTCTCACTGGAAATAGGTAAATTTCAAAATATCATTCCTGGTCACAAAAGCAAAGTTTGTGGGGAATAATAGCCATTTTCTATACTTTTGAGGCATAAGCAATTAGGAATTAACACTTACTACCCAGGAACAAAAATTGTGTTACATAGTGATATCAGAGAAAGTAAAAGGTAAAGAGATTTCACTTTTTGTGTAATTTAAGAACTAAATGTAGGGCTGGTTAAGTGAATAATGGATCAAAACCAATGTCTAAGTGGGGGAAAATCAATGCCAGAGACCTTGTAAGTACACAATTGTATCAGAAAAGGGTTAAGATTAGGGGAAAGGTCATGGTTATATCATGCAAACAGATTTACACATGAAGTACAATGTATAGAAAATAAAGTAGATTTAAAGAACTGAGTCTGCTTAGCAATGTCATTTGGACACCAACCACCAGCAATGCAGCCAAGAAAGACACACCCAAGAGCATTAGATAGACATTCCACTCACACTCTCCAAAGTAACATCTTCACATGGGCTGGGATTGTATAGCTTCCAGCACCTTGCGCTCCAGTTTTACTCTTAGGCTTTGTTCGACGAGATAAGCAGCAGCAGTAGCAAAAGCTGTGGATTTCTAGATGGAGTTCTTTGCAAGGCCCCTGGAAAAGGAGATCAGAGAACAGCAAATCAATCGCAAGATTGATCCAGAGATTAAACTGACTGGTTCATCAACTCTTCTTCACGGGCGCTGTCACTTTGATTTGCTCACGGTGTCATTACCAGTTGCTGTGACTTACTAAAGATAATGTTTTAAGCACTGGAAAGTGGACTGGTTCTTCCGTGCATGTGTGAAGGCTAGGCAACAGGAACACCACATACATTTTCTGTAGGCAATCGGACAGGGTTTTAAAGTCATAATTATTTTAAAACAGCTAGCAAAAAAGGGGCACACGTTACATTAAGTGTTTTTAATCACTGTATTTAGATAGTAGTTACATAGTAAATACGTGTGTACTTAAAGATAATTATAATGTTATTATGCATAGTTACAATGTAGTTAGTTTCTCCTCCTTCTGCAACAGTGACAAATGTGAGTTAGTAAATGGAAAAAATTCTCAGTTGCTGTAATCAAGAAAAAGCAGTTAGCTGTTAGTTGGAAATAAAATGGCTAGAGTTTGAAAAGGGGCTAGTTGATGATCAACTTGTTACATCCTAGACTGTAACTGCAACTGTAAAAACAAAATACCGCCATGTTAATGAATAAGAAAGCAGTTTGAGATAACAATTTCTTTTTGCATTGAGCAGACAATGACCAGATGTCTTTGTCCATAACTTTAAACATGTATTGTATTTGCATATACATTAACATGTTGAAACAGTGCTGCGTTATGTACATTCTTGCAGGGTGTATGGAAATAGGCAGGTAAACAACCAAACTGCAGAAATTTTCAAGAACCACCTGGAATTCTAAGTGATGTAGTAATACCATACATCTTGCCTGTACTGTACTTCTGTATTGGCATATCTCAAATTTAAATGTCATATACTCGTCATGTGATTGAGACTAACTAACATTTATTGTAGACAGAAAGCAAGAGCACATTGGACCAATATACCGTAAAGTATATTGCAATACTAAAAGTAAAGGCAAGATGGGTTCACACTTTTAATAATGACCGATGCATCACTTCCCCAGATAGAAGCAAAACTGAATAAAGCTGCAGTACCCCAGATCTCAAATAAAATACAATAAAATAAAATTGAGATTTATGGGTCAGTGTAAAGAGACAATTCGTTTATAGGCAAACATTAAATTTAAAACAAAAAAAATACTCTGCTTGTAAAATGATGTGTGTGGAAAATATACTCCATCATACAGTATGTGTGAAACGGCACAGTTCAAAAGTACAGCTTCCAATCAACTTTGATTGATTACAAGGGAATGTGAATTGGGAATTGATTGTAAAAGAGGATGTGGAAATGGAATTGGAATTGAAAAAAAGGAATTGACCCCAACCTGGCTCCCTACTTTAAAAAGACACCTCAATAACCCTGACTTGAATTACCACCAAATGTACCATTGAGTATTTAATATCAAGCAGTATAAATTGTAAATGATCTCATTAAGTAGCAAAGCCACTGCAACCCATTCTACCAAATTTCAGTCTTAAGCCACTAAGGGTAGTTGACACATTATGCAGGGTTGTGCTCCAGTGTGAATATTTCACACATCAGTGTGATCCTAATTCTAGTTGGCCTTGGTTTCCTTTGACTGTAAGTAGAAGAAAGCATCACTGGTTTTGATATACAGATGCCTAAATGGTCACAATGTGCACAGTCTCTTTCCTGTTTAATGACTGCACAGTCCACAGCATATTCCTGAAGATAGGAGAACAGTGTTATTTTCACAGTCCCTCGATTTTAATTCTGATTTTGGTACTCACTCCTTTCCATGTCTTGCACCTAGCTTATGGAATGCTTTACTTGATGTTAAGTCTGCAGCCACTTGTCCAACATTTATGTTTAAGATCTGCTGTTAGTTGTCACTGTTATTGATATTGCTGTGTGTTGTATGCATGTTGTGTGAAAGGATGATTGTGAGGGTTTGATGCATATGAGACACTTTCATCATTTTCTGATACTGAGCTATTGACTTCTTTCTGCATTAAAATATGTTTTAATATCCATTACTAATGCATCCTGGAAATGTGCCTTATATATGTTAGTAAATGTAATAAGCACAGTATCTCCACTGACCTTTCTAGATGTCGATCTTTCTTGTCGATTTGATTCTTGGTTGACTGCGAGTGTGGGGAGTTTCTGAGCATGCACAATTCCACATTCCTGCACTTTGATTCAATGCATGTGATCCAGGATAAAGCTATCAGATCCTGGTTCCCACACGGCACAACAGTGCAGGGCCACTCCAGTCATGTGGAACACAAGTCTCTCACCCTGGGCATTCAGCCGTGAATTCTGAGATTCAGCGTCTTCTATCGACTACGTACCAGATGATCATAGGTTTTTATTTATTCTTACTTTTGTATTATTTACATTTTTTATATGCATTTTCCTGTATGAAAATTTTCATCTGATACCAACATGTAGATGGAGTAGCTGCTGAGCTGTTATTGAGAAATGGTCACCAGTTTCAGAGCATTTCTGTGCTCAAGAAGAATTTTTCCATTTAACATTCATGTCCACAGCATGTAAAAAATCTGAACGCTTTGATGAATTTTTCATGGAGGTCCGTGAACCGTGTTTCTGAATTATTCACAGCCCGTCCACAAGAATCGATTAACATCCCTGGTTATCTTTAATCTGGTTTAACTTTGAATTAAAATAAGTTTCTAAAGTACATGGAGCTAACTAAATGATTCCCGTAAACCTTTTGAATATTCCACAGAATATTTATAAATTTGAAGAACCATGGCACTGCCACTGTAACACCACTGTACTCCAAGTGGTTGTAGATAACAATGTATTGTAAATCACTTCCAATGTGGTCCAGTGGTTAAAGAAAAGGGCATGTAACCAGGAGGTCACTGGTTCAAATCCCACCTCAGCCACTGACTCATTGTGTGACCCTGAGCAAGTCACTTAACCTCCTTGTGCTCCGTCTTTCGGGTGAGACGTAATTGTAAGTGACTCTGCAGCTGATGCATAGTAACACACCCTAGTTTCTGTAAGTTGCCTTGGATAAAGGGGTCTGCTAAATAATAATAATAACAATATTAATAATAATAATTATATAGGTCTCAAAGGAACACTGTTAACATCAACTTTGTAGGAACCATAGAATTACATATTTTAACATCTGCAACAGTTGCCTTTCAAAGACCCCACTGATGCTTTGTGAAAGATGGTAGAGTTGATATGAACAATATGTTACTGTAACAAGACCAAGACAGACAGTGGGTCTATAGTTTATAAGTCAGTTTCAGTGATGTGTAAAGCAAAAGGATTACGTTTGAATGTGGCTTTGTAACTGTACAGAATCTCCATATTGGATCATTGACCCTACTCCTAATGTGAGAACATTGAAAACAAGATTGACCTGGAATGCCATGACATTGACCTGAAGGTCAAAGGCTTCCCACAATCCTTGCATAGTGACCTCCAAGGCTTATTTTGTTTGCAGAGTATGAAGGACAGACAGACCAAATGCATTATTTTATCACGCTTCGCTGGCCTGCGGATAATAAAATATATCAATACTTCATTAGACCTTTTCCAGTTATCTGGCGATTGCATTTCTTGAAGATGCTACCTCATTTGAAGACAGCAAGGTGCTTCACAGAATACATTGTTTCTGTTCACATATTGAACCAGTGGGAGGCTTATTGTACAAAGGGTTCCATCAACCTTCAGCTTGCATTGATACGCATTCAATGTACAGTTAGGGCTTGGTGACTTGTTCTTCATGCTATTTCAGACCCTCAATGCTAAAATTAATTTTCCAGAGGTTAATGGGTAACACTTTACATTACTTTTTTCTAATTACTGTGTATTCACAAAGTGTCACATGTGTATGTGCTATGTCATAAATGTGCAAGGTACAGCTTTTTTCTAAGGAAAGGATTCAGGATGTGTATATAGGATGCTGGATAGATAGATTGTTAAGCACTTGACACCGGGATTAACTACCTTTGCATCAGAGTGGGTGAAATGGCTCAGAAAGGAGTGGGAGGTTTTAGGGCAATGCAAGGCAATTTTATTTGTATTTATAACATTGCAAGATTGCCTCATCCATCATAATGCAGCTTGAAGTGGCATAGAGATGAATTTGTTCTTGCTAGCCTTCTAAAAACATCCAGTCGTTCTTTTATAAAAGCAGGGTGTTTTTATTTTTTTACTAGCTGTAAATAGTTTACTAATTAAAAAAAAAAAAGTTGTGTATTGTTAATAGTTAGTTAGAACAGTACTTAAAAACTTATTATTATTATGATTATTATGTATGTATTTATTTGGCAGACGTCTTTATCCAAGGTGACTTACAGCTGTTACAGGGCAGTACAGGGTTATAATGCAAGATTCACATTTAAAATACAGTATAGTTTACAGTAAATGCAAGTAATACAAAATGATATGAACATAATTTAATCATGTAATCTTTTATTTAACATCATGTCATTAAAGAAACTACAAAATGATATTGCAAAAGTCTACCGGAAGCCATTATAGTAATACAGTATTTCATGTTAGATTTTGAAATGTCACATTGGAAAATTACGAAGCAATATGTAATTCAATATGTTAACATAACATTATTCAGCAGGTTTCATTTGAATTTATGAAGCAAAATGTGTGCATTCGATAGCAGTAGTAGTAAAAGTATTCAATAAATGTTTTTATTAAACAAACAAAAAAATGCAGAGCGTTAAACAAATATCAACAAGTTTGTAATTAGCACCTGACTTGTGATCAGGTCAACATGGACCAATTGCTCCAGTTGAAATATCTGAGTCACGTCTTAATTGATTTAATAGAAGTGTTTTGAGGAGCAACAGATGACAATGCCTGTGGCAGTAATTACAGCTGAGAATTGAGAGGTCGCAGTTCAGTGGATCGTGTCATTTTTCTAAATTGCCATGGGCATCCAGACCTCTGTCCTTTGAGGAGATTTTTCTCTGTCACCCCAGGAGTTGACCACTCAAGCCTATCAATGGCTTTCAAACTGGAGTCCACAGATAATTCCTGCTATCTGCCGTTTACTTCGCATAGCATTGCAAAAAGAAAAAAGGTCTTGATCACTCTAGTGAGACTTACAACCAGTGCATGCACATACAGTCTCATCATAATCATGTAATAATTGCAGACTGACTGACAGATGAACGGACATGACCAGTGCATAAAGGTCCCCATTCTTTATCCTCTTAAGGTACACAAGGAATTGAGCGCTTGTTCAAACGGTTTCTTCTTAAAATACATTTTGAGAATGACTCAAGCATCACGAGGAGGAAACTGACCATTTGGATCACACCAGTCAGTACATTGTAAACCCTGTTCTGAGCACCTCATTGCAAAAATAAGAAAGTTAGCATCATTTTTTTAAACCTCTTTAAACCTCTTTAGTTGATTATGCATGTTTCGGTAGCTTTTTAATTCTCAATTCATATAGTATATTGCTTTTTCAGTTTTACAGAGGGACGAAGTCCAGAGTTGTTTATGTCTTTACTCAGTAATTGGTTATGTATGAGTTATCCATGGATAAACATTATCCTGTTATCTCATGCATAATTACCATTTACTGTACTTGTCAGGATAGATTTTGGTGCACAGATTAAACATTGCTGTGGTGAGTTCAATTCAAAGGGTAGACAAAATCCATTTTGTGCAGTCACTGCTACATACTCCCCATTGATATATCAAAAATAAATACATTTGCTGCAACTGTATAGAGATAACAGGAGTTGAACCAAGAATGGAATGGAATTCTAAAGGGTATGATGTTGCTAAATGGTTTTTTTTCTCATTTTGTGCCTGGGAGGAGAGAATAGGCAAAGACTGACAAATAGCCACTCACGGGGGGGGGGGGGGGGGGGGCTTTTATTTGCATGTATGAATAAGAAAAGTGTCCAGACTTGGGTGTTGCAAATCTATTTCAATCACCAAAAGCATGTTAGCAGACTTTGATAGTAGGTGCTTGATTGGTAGTTGCCCAACAGAGTGTAACTTCTAAAGTCTCAAATGGGGCAACTCAATAAGTCATTCTGGATATCTGCCAATTTCCACCCCCAATAAAACTTCAATGCCACATGTAAACATCAAGCATACTTTAGGCGCTTCCAATTCTGGATCAAATTGTCAATAGCTAGTTTCTGATTTGTCCTTCGACAAACACGATTGAGGCAATGGCATCTGTCGCTATAGGACTAGGAAAACACCTTGCAAACTTATCATGAAGGGTCTTACGATGGGACAAAATCAATATTTACAACAGAAGTTGTTTTGCTGTTAAATGAACTGTCATAGAGTATATATGTAGGAATTAACTGATCTCTTGCCATCTTATTTTTGTCTATATCAATTGTCTATTTTTAAGCAGCTTTAGTCTGTAGTGTGTTGTTTGGCATGGTGAGATGTAATACATATTAAAATGTGATTTTGTTTAAAGATGGTGCTCACAATATGTAAAGGAGGGAAACAATATATTAAAATGAGAACTAGGATTCAAAACATAAGGTAGATAAGTTAAACATACTTAGTAGGAATGTCACAGGAATACAATACCACTGGGTAGCAGAAAGACAGTGGCTTCACACTATAGCATTAATACAGTACAGTTCAGGCAACTACAATATATTGTTATTGTAAACATTTCTCTGTCAGCTTGGGGTAATACGGTATAATCAGATCCACTTCCCGTCCTGGGTTCAGTAAATATGATTGTGTGGAGCGATAATTGCATTCAAAACTCTTTGCGCATTAGCCTTAGTGAAGCTGTGAGGATTTTTTTTTCAAGCATCTCTGGCATTAAATGGTCTTTCTCCATTTCCTTGTGGCTTGCATGTGTTTGCCTCATTCCGTTACTGATATTATGGAATACGTGCAGTTCGATAGCTATGGGATGTTTTATTGAACTTTTAGAACTTACTGTTGGATTCATTAACCTGCTAACACCCTAAAAACTGTCTAATGCCATAAGGTGTAGTGTCCTATATAACGGTAGATTTAAAACTATATACAGGGTGATTAGAAAGTAAGTTTACCATATAAATCCCCCTGTATATGTACCTGTTTGTGTGTGTATATGTATGTATGTATATATATAGATAGATATAGATATACAGGGATGGAAATAAGGCCCCTATTGCATAGCAGTTTGATCCATGCCTGGTTTTACTATGAGTTTAAAAGGCACACCTTAGCTTGTTACCTATACACTGTGGCTAATCAAGCTCATAATAAAACCTGAAATGTGTGAAACTGCTATGCAATAGGAGTCTTTTTTCCATCCCTGATATACCTCTGTTGGAGCGTATATTGGCTTGTATCATGCAGCTCCCTAAAGGATATCACACATTCAAATCTATCAAACTAAGCTGCTGTGCTGGGTGTCTTTATGCATAATCTTACAGTGCGTGTTTTGGCTTCCAGAACCCCACCCTATGAACCAGGTAAGACCAGACCTGCTACAGTGTTGTTCCATACAAGTATAGCTATCTGGAGCACGAAAACTTGTCTGTCAGGTACCACATCAAATGCTGTCAAGCTTCACTGTAGCAGTGACGCCATTTCCAAATCCCTGCTGACTCGCAGCAGTTGTTGTAATGGGACTTTTCAAAATGAACAAAAGAAGCCAGCACATTCCAGTTCTCACCCAAGCATTAGTTTTGTCTGAATAAATAATTCAGTAAAGTGGACTGAATCTCCAGCTCAAACAAAATTGTTAGATGCTTTAGTATCATTCCAGCAGCCGTAGAAAAGGATTGTTTATTAGCAACACTAATATACGCTAAAAGACTACCTTGCTAATGTCATTCAAATGTAATTTACATAGTTATAGTATCCCAAAGGTTTAAACTAATAGAAGTGAATCCTTATGCAGTTTGGGTCAAGCCTGATTGGGTCTTCATCGTTTTCAAGTAATTACAGCCCACTTTCTCAACAGCCTATACGGTCCCAGGTGCCCTTGACAAGCAGTGCTATAGAGTAAGTCTGCTGGTAGGTCAATGCTTTTTCTTTTTCTACCTGGTTGTGGTTTGTCCATTTAATTCCCTTGCAGCTTGACAACAGAGGTTAGTTTTGTTAATCAGCTTCCAATTACCGACAAGCTTCATCGAGGGGGGCCGAGGTAAGATAATACTTTTAAAATAAGCTTAATTAGTTTCGCAAGAGATGTTGATGAATAATACATAAGTCACTGGTGACTTCCTGCTTTTTTTGTTGTTGTTGATGACACAGGGCATGTCTCTGGGCGATTAAATCTTGTGAACACTAGAAGCGGTTATTAAAACTGGGAGATAGCTATCAGCTGCAGTATACATTTTTATTTCTATTTTATTTAAAGTTGGTAGATTTTAGGTTTTGTGTTCTTCTGCTAGGGGAAAGTAGTTCCTTGTATCAATTTTTTGTTTTAGGTGAGCGTCATCTTTAAAGATTGATGTCTTTTAATATTTACCATATTTTGCAATGCTAAGCAACTCACTGAAGACTGAAACTGTTAAAGATGGCACCTACATTAAAACATATAAGATGGAAGAAATGTGAGACCTTTAAATAAGAATCATAAAAAAAAATAACAAATGGGACTAAAAAGGTTCAAAACCTATGGAATAAAATGCAGATGTTTCAAATATTTCATTTGTTGCCATCACTGAAAGGCAAAAATTCAATTTTATATCCCCTTGTTCTTTTGGTTGTATTTAATCAAATAGTTCTATTTTGAACGTGTGATATACAGTTCTGTATCACCAAAACACAACAAGGGTTAAAAAAAAAAAGCTAAAGGAACCATATGATTCTACATAGAACTGCACACTGCACTCTAATGATCAACAAACATTTGAGCTCATAGTATATACAATAGGGTTTGGTAGCATATAATACATTCCAAACACATTATTGAATCCAACATTAGCAGTTTGCTGCTGTGTCTCTGGAGCTGCCATTTAAAATGCATTTGGTTTCTGTGTTACAACTTTGGGTTAGCAAACATATACAAACATGCATGCAGTAACTCTTAGCTCCCAAACAGGATCAATACCAAATAGGAGCCTATTTTTTCCAATCAAGTAAATGTGCTCCTGTGGTTAGTATCTATATTACTATCAATTTACAGCTTAGACAGAATAACTAGACCACAATGATCTAGTAACGTGTCACCCCAGAGACTCACAAACAAACAATGGAAACGGTAGCATTGCGTAGAGACCATACTTGTGTGAAAATCAGCTGACACTCTCCTTACAGAATAATATATATTGATAAAGTAATATAAGAGATTCTGGTAGATGACCACATTGGGAAGGTCAGGGCAATACTGTACAGAACTGGTCAACTACAATGACAATGCTCAATAATCAGGGTTGTATTGCAATTAGAAATTGGTAAATGGTGCTGTGGCGGAGTGTCCCGCCCCTATGTATTATTATTTGTATTTTTGTTTGCGGCACGGATAAAAGAGCCGCGTCTTTTATTATTATATTTTAAAACCCTGTGAGGATGCATGGCTGATCAGCTACTGATTATTTAACTAGCTGACAGTCATGCATCCTTACCAAACGCGTGAAGACTCTGGGTAATAAGATAATTAACAACTAGTTAATCCCTCGGCCAGAGTATATAAACCTGCAGCTCTCTGCACTCGGGGTGGAGTGTACAGAGGAGAGTACGGGGAGCGAAGAGAGAGAGAGAGCGAAAAAATAACGACAGTTAAAAACGACTGCTAAACAGTATTTGTTTATTCGTTTGGCCCTTGTGCCTTTTTGTTTTGTGTTTTGTTGTTTTGTTTAAATCTTTTGTTTTGTTTATTAATAAATACGCTGAGTGCCGTTGCACTCAGCTTCAACCGCCCATCCATTGTTTTGGTTTCTACTTCCTGGTCTGTGACGTCACCACTGCGAGCCAGACTGCCACAGGTGCCTTCATTGTTGTTTTAAACATTTTAAATCTCTAATTTACAGGTTTATTTCCCTTTCCCGTGTTTTACTTTCCTTTTTGGCTTTTTTAAAGCTAGACATTATAGCTTAAACCTGTTATATCTGTATAAGTCTTGTGGTCAGTTACCGTGTGTTAGTGCCTTGCAAGCAGATTCCTGATTGGTGAATGAAGGTTCGGAGGTGTGAAATGTATTCTATGATCTATACAGTAAAAGCACAAAGTCAGTTCATGAACAGTGATTAATATGGATGTTTCACAGTCTCAATTGACAGTGTTAAGGTGTTTTGTCTGACTCCAGGTTTAAGATGTCCTTAAGGTAAGGTTTACAGTTTTTTTTTTCCATTCACATGACCTGGTAAAGCATTTCTGCATCCATAAGATC
Organism: Acipenser ruthenus; assembly: GCF_902713425.1. NCBI lineage: Eukaryota > Metazoa > Chordata > Actinopteri > Acipenseriformes > Acipenseridae > Acipenser > Acipenser ruthenus. The sequence goes on from NC_081195.1 coordinate 23,968,549, forward strand.
TACAAATCTGATGCAGCATCACGACTAGAAATAACATGGCATGTCCCTGTGATTGTTTTCTCGTTTCCTCTCTCTCTCTCTCTCTCTCTCTCTCTCTCTCTCTCTCTCTCTCTCTCTCTCTCTCTCTCTCTCTCTCTCTCTCTCTCTCTCTCTCTCTCTCTCTCTCTCTCTCTCTCTCTCTCTCTCTCTCTCTCTCTCTCTCTCTCTCTCTCTCTCTCTCTCTCTCTCTCTCGGAGTGTGGCTGAATGGAATAAACACATACTGTAAGCCTTGGTTGTAAAATATTTATGATTTCTTAAATCAGGCCTCTTTAATTATTCAGAGCTTTCATAAGACACAGCCCTGGAATACTGTGGTTATGATATTAAAAGCTCAAATTACAGCACCATCATCTGTAGAAAAACTCCAAAACCCCTTTCGCTGGAATTGAAAACAAAAAATGAGGCAAGACTTTACATTGTGTCTCTAATTACTGTGTATTTACATAGTAGTTACTTGGTAAATATATGTGCACTTACACATAATTACAATGTTATTATGCATTGTTACAATGTACTTAATGTATACATTTTTCAATCCTGACACTGACCCTATCCCAAACCTAACTCTAACCCAAGCGATTTTTCTGACCCAGTTGTATGGTGTTTGCAATCATCTTGAGTGAATCTGATTTTTTTTATATATATAAATATTTGCATTCAAATAATACATTAAATCTTTTCTCAGATATATAACTTTAACATACACACATGTCTAAATCTAAACCCACAACCAACACCCATGCCTTCAGTGATAATTATTACATAACAGGAATAGCATGATAACAATTGATAATAATGACTCTGCAGACAAGTTCAAAGCCAGGTAAAGGCAGATTTAGACAAATGATAAGAACTCAATATTGGATCAATAGAGCCCAGAACCACTCAGAATGGTTGCAAACCTCCTTGAATAGTAATGATATGTAAACAACATGAAAGCAATTCAAAGGACATTTGATGCTACTTACTTATATATAAATAACAATAACTGCTAACAGGGTCTATGGCCACCACGGGCACTTAGGGCTGATTCAAAGTCTGCAAAAAGTTTCAATTGCTCTGCAGCTTCAGAGAAGTTGTGTGTGTGTGTGGGGGAAACAAAACCAGTTTTCCAAAATAGTCATAGCTTTGTGTCTGTGGTCTTTTAAATATCCTCTTCGCTTGTGATTTTTTTTTTTTTAAATTACATTTTAAAACAGTTTGTGTGAACTCTATGGATTTTGTGAAGTTGAAAATAACATACGCATTAGAAAATAGATACATAGAGAACTTAGCATGGTACAGGTGTGCACAGTGACTGAAGGGGATATGGAAGCACAAGGATCTCTCAAACAAAGTATGTTGGATCTGTGCTTCATATTGAAAAGCCTATAGATTATAAAGTTAACGCAGATCACTCTAGTGCTTTAGGTGAATGAACTTTATACCTGTGAATAATTGAACACACCTTTCTGCTTGATTTTGTTTTTCCCATTTTCAGCCGAGAGCTATTAGGAATGCAATTGCCCTTTTGAAGCCAGTACATTTTAAACTGATGCTCTTATTATGTGACGGGGCTTCCCATAGCTAAATCATTTTGAAAGTAAAACTCTGGAGCAGCCCACATATATAGAGCCCCCCAGTCTTTTCTTGTCCAGACTGTTTTCAGTCAGATATTCAGCACATTTATTTGGGGAGCAGGGATAATGTCTCCAGTGCTAACTAGCAGTACATTAGATTTTATTATCTGGCTCTGAGAAGGCATTAAGTGATTTACTACAGTCTGTCATGTCCTCTGATGTTGTAATGTTACAAAACTAGAAATAAACAACTTGGAGCCCTAAAATTAGGATTCAGGATGTTTTATTTCACACTTTTTAACATTAATGTGTGTTTTTTTTTTCTTCTTTTGCTGGAAATTATGCTAATGGTATCAAGTAGTAAATGTCTGCGGTTTTCCTCCTTAGAGGTTGTATGTAAAGCAGCGAGATTTGTTACACAGTCATGCATCACTCTATGTTAATAGATACATTAAACTGGTTAGCGCTTGTACAATGCAGACGGTAACATTTAATGATTTTACCCTTGTGTTATGCCTTGAAGGGAAAGTAACTTCAAATGCAGTATTTAGTACCACCTCCATTTGACTATATTTAGAGTGACGTTTGTTATGTTATTGCAGGGTCTTCAGAACCCAAAAGCAAACATTTAAATTAGCTCCATTAAATTATATACCACTTTATTTCAAACTTTCTAAATAATATTCAAATTAACAGCAAAAGCTCACTTCTGTGTGTGCATAATCATGGTTGAGGCAGTGACCTTATTTTAGGCAAAGCTCTTTCTAAAGCACCAAGAGTGTGGAAAATATTATTAAAATACAGAGGAACTTTGAATATTTTTTACTCCATTAATGTTCTCTCGCTAGATAAAAATAGATTTGGAATGACTAATTTTTTGGGTTACATGATTCTCTATAAGACTAAAAACAAATACAGACTTAACTGTTTCTCTGGCAAACCTAATTATTACCACAGCATGACAGCAACTGTGGGAAATGAGGAATCAATGTGTTTAGCACTTTTAATGTCCCTGCAGGCAACTACAGACTGGTCTATGTGCAGTCCAGAGTGACAGGGCAATTCAGAGGAAATGGGCTCAAAGTGATGCAAAGATGTAGTGTACTTGAAAGGTTTCCATGACAAGGCTGGACCACAGAAATCCATTTTGAATCAAATGTTTATATAACAGAGGCAGTTGTATCACTTTACTTTTTTCCCTATGCCTTTCAGATTCTAGCATAGTCTGCTAACTTGTTGTCTTTAAGCACATTTCTACGTAGTTGTGATGTCTATGTGCTTGCAATTGTGTGCATTACAACAGTAAATCTATTTGTGTTGTTCATGACCTCTTTTTTAATGTATTTATTTATTCATTATGTGAACTTCATGCTTTTGAATCAAATCAAATATACACAGGGAGCGTCTCAGGGCGCTTTACATAGTCAACAAAGGAAAAAGAAAAAAAACACTTGTCTACAAAATCTGCAAAAAAACCAATATATATATATATATATATATATATATATATATATATATATATATATATATATATATATATATATACTACAATAGGAATTTTAACTAAAAACCTGATCAAACAAAAATGTTTTATGTGTTTTAAAAAGGGAAAGAGAGTAGATGTTTTTAATGTCCATAGGTAGGGAGTTCCATAGTGTGCTAAATGGCTAAAAGAATGCGATCCATACGTGGCACTTCGAACAGACGGTACACTAAGTAGGTCAGCCTCTGCAGACTGCAGCACCCGACTAGGAACATAACGAAGTATGAGATCAGAATGAAAAGAAGAGACACTGAGAATGGCTGAAGTCAGTCACCATGAGAGTTTCCCCTGACAGCTCTGTAAGCAAGAGAGGGGACCTTAACTTTGACCTGAATACCTGCTGCCTGCCATTCAGTCCTGGATCTCTGTTACAAAGAGGCAGTTGCCTTGAATTGTGTTGTTGACTTTGTGGTATGAACTAGGGGCAAAATTAAGAACTTGAACCAGATTAGAGGTATATACAGCTAAGGCCAAAAGTTTTGCATCACCTAAGATTTTAGGATTGAGACATAAATTTAAAAAAAAAAAAAAAAACTATGACCATCTGTGGCAAAGTGCCCCGCCCCTGTGTGCATTTGTGTGATCTATGTGTATGTATGCGTGCGTATGTTAATGTTGGTGTATAGATTGGTACACGGGATATAAACGGGTCTGTGTTTCACGTGTGTTTAAAGTGTATAATTATATTTAGGCACGAGGATGGCACATCACTTCACGTGCAGATAAAATGTGTATAATGTGTTGCACGTAATGAATTCACGTGCTGGGATTCAAGTGAGTAAATAATTAGTAATTGAATCCCAGCACAACAGTATATATAGATGCACGTTTTAGTCACTGGTGGTTGGGTGTTCGGAAGAGGAGAACGGGTGAGAGAGAGGAGAACTAAATAGTGTAAAATCGAAAACGTAAAGATAAGTTTGTTTGTACTCACCGTGTCTGTCTGTCTGTCCGTGCACCGTTTGTTTAGTGTTAGTCCGTTTTGTTTGTCTGTTTATTTTGGCGCAAGTGCCGTGTCCCGTGTTTTTGTCTGTTCAAACCTTTTATTTTCTGTTTATTAAATGCTGAGCGCGATCACGCGCCCAGCTTATACCAAACCACATCTCTCTGTTTATTGTGTTCCTGTTTCTGGTCTGACGCCACCCACTCCGGCCGTCTTTGTGACACCATCATTTTTATCTTTTATTTAACATTATGTAGAAACTACAAAACAATATTGCAAAAGTCTATTGGAAGCCATAATAGTTTAAACATATGGGGAACTACAAAGTGGTATGCAATCCAGTATGTAAACATAACATTATTTGGCAGGTTTCATTCGAACTTTATCAAGCAAAATCTGTGAATTCTACAGGGTGATGCAAAACATGTGGCCATATCTCTACACTAGAGGCTGGGAAATGTGCCCCCTGCATTAGATATCCCCAAACAAAGCTTGTATCAAGCTACTGCTATTTAGAGAGAGAGAGAGAGAGAGAGAGAAAGAAAGAAAGAAAGAAAAAAAAATAATGCTATCAGGCCCTAAAAATACACTACACCCTGGCTGATTACCTGACCAGGGTGAAAGACAACAAACAGAGACAGACCTTAAAGTACAGGCTCAGTGACCACAGCCTGGCCATCGAGACCCACCGATACAGGTAGACATGGCTGCCCAAAGAGTACAGGCTGTGTGATCACTGTCCTCTCAACCAGGTCAAGACAGAGTTACACTTTCTAGTGCAGTGCTCCAAATATAATCCATTAAAACCTCTTACGCCCTCTAGTCCCGCGGGCGGAACACGGAACTGCACGTAAATATTATGTTTCATAACTCATTTTTAATATTATTACAAAAGCAAAAGAGAAAAAAAGCTGACTCAATATCAAAATCGTTGTTTTCCTACCGTCAAACAGCGAAAGGATTTTTCGAATCCGTCATTTCACCGCTGAGATATCCCATTCACAATGTGTCTAGTACCCCCTTGCATTCAAAACAAAAGCAATCGACTAGCTTGCGTTTTGCTGCTCTGGTCTTACAACCTTGATGACGGTAAAGTCTCCCTGATCACGTTGTAGGGGAGGTCACAAGCTTTCCATTCATACCTTTAAACTTTGTTTGTAACCCAATCCATCACAGAGTAATCGATGTTCAAACAAACACGCCCACCTCTTGAATGAGATAAGGGAAAAAAAAAAAGCCTTTCAAAGGCAAATGCATGTGGCAATGGCTAGCCTGTGAGGTGCAAGAAGATAACATCCCTTTTAGAACTTAGTATATCAATTGACATAAAGATTTACACAATGTTTATTTTTGGAGAGGTTTGGGGACCCTTGGGCTTAGCTTTGTAAAAACTCCTGTAGAATTTGATCCCTTTGTTCAAACAGTTCCAAATTTTTACCCAGTATATTAGACATGTTGGTGAAATCTGGCTCTTTTCATATGCTACAAGTTGAAAAAATGACTATAGAACATAAAAAAATGAAAAGCGTTTGTTGTTTTTTTATGTATTTTTTCTGGATATCTCCTTCCAGTGTGGTACTGAGTAAGACTTTTATCACACCTGAGGTTTTAGTCTTGATGCCCAAGAAGTTACCTTGAATTCAATCCCTGAACCATGCCTGTGCTGTCTATACTTTGGAAGATATTGTGATTTATTTAAGGGCACAGCCCCCCAGGCGGAAATTGTCAGTGAGGGGCTGGGGTTTTGACAGGTTAAGGGAAGCCTTCTTCCCAAAAATAGAACATCTCTGCAAACAATTCCCAGACCTGCCAGAACATGAAAAACTCTCCATCCTCTTAGGAGAGAAAACAAGCTGCATTAAAGAGGGAGCCCAATTCACAAGCACTGATGATCCTCACAAAGGGAGGAGGATGGAGGAAAAGAAGAAAAAATGAATGAATGAATAAATAAATAAATAAATGTTATAGAATATATATATATATATATATATATATATATATATATATATATATATATATATATATATATATATGTAGTGAAGAAATTAAGCTGACAAATGGTTTTTGATTCAAAAACACTATGTATAAGAAAGGTATACCTCCAATACAATCATATAAGCATGAGATTAAAACTGACTCAGTACAGCTCAGTGCATATGTTTGTATTAGAAAGCACGGATATCCATGGAGTCAATTCAAAAGAGGTGAAAAGACTGACAAAACTTTACAATGTTTGGCATTTATACCTTTGTAAGCAATTGTTGACTCCTCTCTCATTTGTCTTACTTCTGTCCAATGATAGGGGTTTCCACTCTATCATTGCACATTCCCTCTGCGAGGGAAAAGGGGGGTTACATACCACATTGTACCTAGCAGGGCGCATCCATCTTGTCTTTCAGTTCCCCTCCCCCATCTCACACTATCTCTGCTAATATCCTGCCTTTTGGCGTTTAGCTCCAACACTTATCTGTGACTTTCAGTCATGTTAGGCTGTGCCAAACTGCATGTAGCTGGTTTTGCCGATGGGAAATGAAAGAACTCGAAACTTACACAATACTGTATAGAAACTTAATATAAAAGCATATTAAAGCAACTGAATTACTAAAACTTATAATTAATAACATACCTCATGCAGAAAGCCATCAAAACATATATATATATATATATATATATATATATATATATATATATATATATATGATTTTTTATGATTGTTGTGATTTGTTTTAAGTATACTGTGTTTTTGTTTTATTTACTTAATGTAACATTTACATATGTTTTAAATGTTAATTGTGAAGATGGAATTTACCCATCATTGCTTTGGCAATACTTGTAATAATCAGTCATGCCAATAAAGCACTTGAAATTGAAAATTGAAATTGAGAGAGATCTATATTGTTATGTTATTTAGACCCATTTGTGATAAATCCAGCCAATAATAAAAGACAGCAGGGCATCAGAGGAAACTGATTAGGATCTAATAACTAGCAGCTGGCTTGTGTGATGAAGCTCTCATGGCTGACTCCATTTACAGGGAGCTTTGTTCTTAGAAAGAGTGCCTGGGTTTTAATGGGACTGCACACAGCTTTTTCAATGTTTTGATTGAAAAGGGAAAGAAAACCAATGATGAAGCTAACTGAAAAAGTAACTGTGCTATTGAATTAAGATGGATCTTTGGAAGTTGTCAGCTGATTAATAGTTCACACTAATCGTCGAGTTAAGAATTATATCATGTTGCCTTGAAATAATGTTTTAAAAGTAGATTTTATTGAAAATTTGACTGTTTTAGCTCTGGGATTTGTTAATTTCTTGCTCTCTTTTTTAGCACACTTTTAAAGGAGTCAAAACAAAATGTTCTTACCTCTTTGTAGCATTAAGTAGCTCTAATTACTATTTAATATTGTAATTTGAATTTACAAAGTACACCACCCACTCGATATATCGTGGGGTTCAATATAAATCTGCTATATATCGAGGGCCGAGGTATAGCGAGAGACACATAGAAAAACAAATAGGCTAACAAATACTGTACAACCACTCCCTCGTTTTATCGGGTGTGCAGAATATCAAAAGCAATGGCATTCATTTCTACAAATGGCAATAATAATAATAATAATAATAATAATAATACAAAATAGATTGAAGAAGTGTAGTTTGACATTGATACTCCTTACCTGACCTCAGCAGTCTGAGATGACAGATACAGTTGGATAGTTAAGTTTTTTTTTTGTCTGAATCCCTGTTTAAATGTAGATGGCCCTGGGTCAGCCCTTTGGCCCCTGTATTGACAGCAGCATGCATCTCACAGACACCACAGTACGCTACCATCATTTTTTTTTTTATAAAGAAAGTACAGAATAGACAGGACTGTTTTTTTTTTTTTTCTTGTGGGACAAATGTATATTTCGCTTATTTATAACCTTTCCAAAAAGCGGAAAGTGTAGATTTAGCATAGCTTCTCGTCCATTTATTTTTTTGCATCAGCGGCAACAGATAATCTTTTCATTTGGAATCACGTATTTATTTATTTTTTAGTTATTGGCTGCAATACTACTTTATGGAAGAGTGCAATTCCCCTGCACAGCACACAAACGATTTGAAGAGATGTGAAAGATATGCAATGGAATAAACCAGAAAATTTGACATAGTTTGACCTAATTTAAAATGTTCCCTCACTGCAGCAACACCACAACAGTGGGCATGACTGATCCATCCTCTAACCCTAAGAACTAGAGTTTAGGTGTGCACTCAAGCTTACCTGCCCAGTAGGGGGTGTCTGAGCATTGTGAGGTGAAACAGTGGTAACACTTTACAGTAAGCGTCTCTTATTAATTGTATTTACAATGTTTGCACTTAATTGTACTTTGCTCTTTTAACTGCAATTGCACCTTGTCCTGCTGAACATTCAATGAAAAATAACTGTTATGCTTTTTCATTAATGGCTTTTCCGCTTTTCAGACATCTGGTTCTACCTGCTTTCTATCTATTTATTGAGACCTACACACCTGTGCTATACATGTGTTGGATATATTCATGTAAAGCGCAGTAACTTTTGGGTTACAGTCATGATACCCAGTCAGTAATACCCTTTAGTTTAACACCCTAGGTGTCCCGCTTTACAACCCAGTATGGATAAAATACACAACACCCAATGGCTTGAGTGAACAGCTCAGTTCAGTGTTTGCAGTCACCAGATAAAAATATCAGGCTAATTTACAAGAAAGGTGACTTTCTAACTGTGAGGATAACAGAACGAAAGGTTCCTGTCAAAGCAATGTGAGTTTTGGCAGTCATTATGTTTTATAGGTATTTTACTTCTGCCATTCCCACGTGTGCCCCTGCATTAAAGAGCCTATAAATATAGAAAATAATGATTTCCGGCTACTTATCATTTTCACGGTTTAGCACGAGATCCATTTTTCATTTAATTTAATTACAGAAATGGTATTTTGTCCCACACCCCCTACATACAGTGTAATAGATCTCCATTGGACAGAGGCAGCTTATCAAGCAATCCACCCTAGAAATCACTGAATTATTGAAATTCTCACAACTGTATAAAACATAAAATAAGCTCCATCAAAACCAAGATTTTTTTTTTTTTGCAGTCAGTTGATGCCCGCCGGCTGATTTGAGTCTTTAATCTGAACAAGAGAAGGAAAATACTGGTTATTTTTTAAACAGCTCATAAATATATTAGACGTTTTAGACAGAAACACATATGTGTAGGCTCTGTTTTAAACCAAAGGGGTAGCACCCTTTCTCTTAGGGGGTGAGGGAGCAGTTCAGTCTTCATGTCTCAAGGCTGCCATGAACTGGAGGGACCATCCTTTCTCTTGGGCAGTGAGGGAGCAATTCAGTCTCCATGTCTCAGTTCTGCCCTGGACTGGAGAGTCATAAAATGTATTCCCATGTATTTATAACACATGTATTCTGAGGGGTTTTTTTTGTTTGTTTTTTGTCTTTTTTTTAACCACCTACGGGAGGCAATGACATTTTACCCAGCTTGAAATCTCATATAAAAGATTCAGCAATTTCAACCTACAATATCTGAAGACTCATCCTAAGTGATCCCTTGCATAAAATAAAAAAAGTTAATTACCAAGAATTAAAGGATGTAATGAGAAGGATTGGAAAGGTCTGGTTGGAATTGCCCTGCCAGACATGTACAAGTCTGCTCCCAACCTGATAACAAGCGTTCTGAAACAGGCAATCTAGCTAAGAGCTGTTACACTCCAATCAAAAAGTCCTATCAGTGTGTTGGAGGATTAGAAGTCACTTTTTAAGAGATAGCTCATTGCTGGAATGTAGGAAGTTGCTCCCCTTGGATGAAATTTCAGCAAGTAATTTCAGTTGTGAGTATCAAGACACATTAAAGTTGTATACAAAACAGCATTTGCTTGTTACAAGGTTGTTTGTTGTAGCTTCCATTTTTTTTTCTTCGCTTGAAATCAATTCCCTAAATAGCACAGAGAAGTGTGCTGGTTTATTTATTAATGTATTTTATTCCTGAAAAACAGTTTTATGGTACATTTGTTCACTCTGTTCTTGTTAATAAATTTATTAACAATGTTGTAAAATGTAATAGAATGCGGGAGACCATTATTTCTTTTGTAGGAGTCCTGTAAACATCTAACTGGCAGTACTATCTTTGTGTGTGTGGAAGGTCCCTGCTGATTTTAAATGTTTGTTTGTTTGTTTGTTTGTTTGTTTGTTTTAGAATGGGGTACACCTGCCCCTGTGCATAGTTTGTATTATTTTGTATTTGTGTTACTGTTGTGATGTATTGTTTATAAGTATGACGGTGAAAAGCTGTGTGTTTGTTTATTGGGGAAGACCCATCCCACAAGGTGACCATCTTCCGATTTTATTAATTGATTAATTAGTTGCTAATCGGGAGATGGCCACCTGCCATTTTCCCTGTCTTGGGGTGGAGGTTCATGAAGGAGGAACGGGAGCGAGAGAGGAGAACAGAACGAAACTAAAATACAAAACTATAGGGGTAGGGGTGGGGGAGTACTTGACTGAAGTCTTTAAAAATCTTTAAAAGTCTTCAACATTTTAAAACAAAGTGTAACCTGCTTATCATTAGCCAATATTTCAAGTGCAGAAACCAGGAGCAGAGGACAAGAATTAGGCAGAGACTTAGGACAGAGGGCAGGAGACACTTCTTTACATAGAGAGGGGTGAGGGTGTGGACTGAGTTACCTAGCCGTGTTGTTGATACTGAATCATTTGATCCTTTAGGACCAGACTTGATCAACTCCTTTCGTTTGTAATTTTTATGTTTTTATATACTTTGAATGTATGCGGTCACTATAAAAATGTACTGTATTGTTTAGTTTTGTATAAAAAATGATGACGTTATCCTTATATAAACAGGATGAGCTCAAAGAGTAAGTTGAGGGGTTCCAAGAAATATAGCGTTATACATCCCCACGTGTTGCTACAACTGTTTAAGTACCTGTAATTTTTTTTATTTTTTACATCGTTAACATCCTGACAACTTTTTAGACTTATAACTTTAAATTCTGTTTCAAAGCTCTTTTCAAAATGTCTGTTCTAGTGCCATGGGGATTGAGATCTGTCTTCTAAATCACTGCAGGAAGAGAGGGATTTACCAAAAAAGAAAACACCACAAGAAGTGCTCTGGCTTTTCAGTTCCGTACCACATCGTGGATTGTTATCTGTTTGACAGTATACTTAATGTGTAAATCTTTTTGCACAGTATACATAAGTACACAATTGTATCGGATAACTGTTAGGGATAGTGTTATTGTTTTCTGTTTTCTGCATTTACATATATCGTGCAAAAAGATTTACACTGTGTAAAGTACATTGTAACTGTGCATAATAACATTATGTCTAAGTACACATGTATTTACTAAGTAACTCCTATGTAAATACACAGTAATTAGAGACACTTAATGTAAAGTGTTCTTGTCATGTAGGAGAACCATGGTCCAAATCTGAGGACTGAGGAAAGAAGACTCCATGTTTAGGCCAAACTAGAGATACCCTTTTTCCTCTTCAGTGTCTCTGGCATACTTTGTGCTTCTGCTCTTTCTGAAAGGGTTCAAATAAATGTTATTGGGTATTATCAGACAGTTCTTATTAAACTCAACTGCATGGTCAAACACTGTGATGAATTGAGTAATGAACTGAAGAGGCCTTCTGCTTGAAGCTACTCAATTTCATCCCAAGTAAAAGTGACGTACTTCCTTTCATTGTCATTCCTTTCTTCTTCCTTTTTGCCATTCTTTCTTCCTTTTTTCATTCCTTCCTTCCTCTTTCTTTTTCTGTCCTCCTTTTCTTTCAGAAATTCAGAAGTTTGAGAATGTTGTTAGTTAGTAAGCCTGGTAAATACAGCAGAAATGGAATGGAGAATAACTGTTTTTGCCCTATTTGAATGATTTGTCTCGTCTTGCACTTGATTTTATAATGATATTTCTTGACATCTACTCTTGGAAAAGAGATGCATATCTCAAGAGTTCTATCCTGGTTAAATAGATACATCTGAATTTGAAAAATATAAAAGATTAAAGCCTTCTGTTTGTATAGGGCAGTCTGGTCGTGAAATAGTCAAATGAATAAAAACAAAACAAAAAATCACGCTAATAAGTAAATAAATCAAATATAGCTAATTTTTTACGCAATGGTGAACTAATCTCAAAACTGAGGTTTATTCTGTGTTTAGAAATCTGTGTGTTCAATCTTTTTATCTCCCCCGTCTTTTAATTTAGTTATGCAGGATTCCTGTATTGAACAGGTGGGCCGAGGTGAAAGCAATGTTCTGTAACTCTGATCTAATTCCAAAAAGTGCCATTTCCAAAGGGCTGGCAATGAAAGCAATACATCACCCTAACTGGTGGATATTAAAGTATGTTTAAGATAATGGAAAGGAGCCTTTGTACACATTGTTAAATTGGAACAGGGAGGGAATAGAAAGATCAAAATAAGTTCTGTTGAAGGCACTTGGGCACTGCAGGGCTTCCTGCTGAATTGCTGTAAAGCTAAGGTTTAGGTCTCAATGACAATAAGATACAATTTCATCAATTGGTTTTAAGAGAAAATATAATGGTTTTGAAACGTAAAATCTTTGATTCATATGGATTAGTTACATTCTTTACAGATAATGAGAACCATGAAATGTACTCTCTGAATTTGGTCACACACGTAACACTTGTTAAATGTTGATTTTCTTCTTCATCTTCATCTTCATCTCCATCTTCATCTCCATCTTCTTTTTTTAAAAGCTTAACCTTTTGTGAAGTAAAGTTTAATTATTCTGTGTTCTGAATGACTGAGATCATTCTGTGAGATTATCTGCAGTGAAAAAGGTAAATCATTTCTCTACTTGGCTTCCAATTCTAATACGTTTACAGGTGGATTCTGATGAAATGATTGTCATGGATGATCCCTAAACGTTGTTTCTTTATGAATTTGGCACAATCACTAAGTGTCTAAGAATAAACCATACAGCATTTTACAAAGTATACATCCTGTTTAAGCTTACATGAACATGCTTTAAAGAAAACCAGTGCTGTTACCCAGCATGTAAAGAATTAAACACAGAGTTACAAAAACAGCAGGAGTTCTAGCTAGAACGGGGGGCTGTTAGAGCCAGATAACATTTGGCTCCATTGAAGAGCTCCTCAATGTGTTCTGCAAAATCCTGCTAAATCCAATTAACGCACTGCGTTGCAGCCCATACAAGTTCTAGCACATCAATGAGTGAGAATTACCTTTCAGTGGACAAGCTCACAAAAACCAAAGCTGCAGAAGGGTTTAGAGCCATCAAGAGCTTTAGGATGGCTTCCTGTTAAAGGAGTCGCAATGCAGTGGCTCATTTGGGAAGTGGTAAAGCCTCTTCTCACAAACCAGCCACCATGCTGTACATGCAAGTGCTTTGGAAGTTACTATAATCATGCAGTTTCACGGAACCTTTTGTGAGATGCCGCAGGTCATACAAAAGGTCATTAATAATATGTTCCTTTGTTGGGTCTATTTTGATGGATATAATAGAATTTGCTAATTATATTCCCGGTGACAGCCTTATTCAGAGGCACCCGTATAAATGTCACGCTTTAGAGTGTGTGTGTAACATACATCAAGAGAACCTGTTAATCAATTTTGGTAAAACTTGGTGTATTTGACATTTTAAAAACAGTGGTATCGGTCACTTCCATTTAGAGTAACCTGCTTGCATGCCTGCCCTGGACTGGAAGGAGCACCCTTTCTCTTAAGGGGGTGAGGAAGGGAAAAGTTCAGCCTCCAAGCCTCAAGTCTGCCCTGTACTGGATGAACCACCCTTTCTCTTAGGGGGTGAGGCAGCAGTTTGTTATTCATGTCCAGCATACTGTATATTTTCGCCCACTTTATATACCGATATAATTTGTTATTTTATACTAAAATATAATTGTTTGGTGGTGTCTGTTTTACTACATTCTTTGTTTAGCTTTCTGTGCACTACATTCCCCAATGGCAGTCACAGGGACCCTGGTTTTCTTTCAAATTTGTTGTTCCAAAAGTTAATCGGTTTCTGTAGTTATGCATGTCATTTGCAAGCTCTGTTTTAGATCAGGATGCAAAAACGGGAATAGATTTCTGTCAAGTTGACATCTCTATTTATTAAGCTGTCTTGAGAGAGTTTGTCATTTGCATTTCTCAACCTGATCTTCCAATTGATTTTTTTACGCCTTTTTTTGTTATTGTCTTTTTCTATTATGCAATCAGCAGTTTTCGTTTCCATAGGAACTGGGTATTTTGACTGGCCTATCACATCGTTATTTTTTGTTCATTGCGGTGTGTGTGTGTGCGCGCAGTTCTGGCCTGTTAATTTAATGTTAATGTCAACACATCACAACTCCAGAGGTGTGCTTGAGGGCAATAGCGAGTAGAAAGAACCAGGAAAAAAAGGCCATTCAGCTCATTAGTGCATATCAGTTTCTAGCTAAAGCTATGGCCACAAGTGTTGCGTCAACCTAGAATTAACAAATATTGCCGCTGTGTAGTTTTCCCATATACCTAATGAAAAACTGAAAAAAAAAATTGACATTTCAAAATCTAACATGAAATACTACTGTACTACTATTATGGCTTCCAGTAGACTTTTTTGCGAAATCATTTTGTAGTTTCTTTGATTAGATGATGCTAAATAAAATATCTAAATATAGCAGTGCAGTATTTCATGTTAGATTTCAAAATGTCATGTTTTTCAATTTGTGTTTAGTTTTTCATTAAGTATATGGAACATTACAAAATGGTATGTGATTCAATATGTTAGTGTAAGATTATTCAGCAGGTTTCATTCAACTTCATGAAGTGAAATTAGTTATAGGCTGACTCTTTTGGCCATAGCTGTAGTATCATTTTGAATTGACATAAGTCATTCATGCAACCCCCCTATCTGGAACGACCTGTAGGAAAGTCTTGCATATGACACAGCTTGCATATGACACAGCTCTGAAAAAAGCTAAAACTGTAAATCTCAACAATCCGTTGCTTCTGACAAATCAAAGCACAGTACAGGTGTCTCAAAAGACGTTACAAGTAATTACTATTTAATTACTTGAGAAGTCATCCAGCCCACTTTCCAGCTAAAAAAAACGGAAGGGTGTTTTTTTTTTTTTTCTTTAGGCACTGTTCCCCGTAATTTAGCTCTGTATCGAAATAAAAAGAACCTGATCAATGATCTAATATTGTTCGGTGCTTTATCACACTGAACTGGCGTGGTAAGACTCCATATTAAATCTAACCCATCTGTTTGCAGTGAGCGAGCAGGTGTTAGAACTAAAATACATTTTACCTTATTATTGAACCTGAAAGTTCATCTCCAAGTTCACAGCATCTACAGATAAATCAGACATCATTACTTTGCAGAAAACAAAAATTGTGTTTCGTTCTTCTGTTTCTTGATTTATCTTTTGCCCTTTTATTCTCTGACACTTGAAAACATGTAGACATTTTGCTTTTACTTTGTTCTTTTCCTTTGTCTTCATAGCTGTTTAGTGATGGAGGAGTATTATAGTACAGGAGCACATCTTTATAATAATAACAAATAATAATTTTATATAGCGCCTTTCATGTACAAGCATCACAAAGAACTGTGCAGTTCAATAAGAGACAATAACAGACGTTGCAATTGGAAAATGTAAACGTTAGGCAATGCAGATGTAAAAAAGTACGTTTTAAGACGTGATTTAAAAATACCCAGAGTCTCAGTCTTTGATCACCTCAGGAAGAGCATTCCACAACTGCAAAATGCACGATCATCCATTGAAAACAGCCTTGTTTTTGGAATAATTAGAAGACCAGAGTCCATTGACCGCAAATTCCGTGATGGAATATAGTTGTGCACCAAATCTTTTAAATAGCATGGAGTTAATCCATTTGGGGCCTTATAGGTCACCAGCAGAATTTTTAAATCGATCTTAAACTTGACAGGCAGCCAATGCAAGGATGCCAAAACAGGAGTTATATGTTGGCAGGATTTCAATTTTGTTAAAACCCGAGCAGCCAAATTCTGAACATGCTGCAGCCTGTTGAGAACCCTCTTAGAGCGTTGCAGTGATCAAGTCTAGAAGAGACAAAGGATATACTGTATGTAGTTACAAGATTGTATCAGAAAAAGGTTTAGGTTAGGGAAAGGATTAGGGTCATTGTGTGCAAAAAGATTTACACATTGAGTACATTGTAACAATGCATCGTACTATTGTAATGATGTGCAAATACACATGTGTTTTCTGAGTAACTACTATGTAAATACACAGTAATTTAGAGACACTTCATGCAAAGGGTTACCCAGAAACTGCGTTACATTCTCTTGTTCCTTATACATGCATTGATGGCTCAGCAGTAGAGGTTTTCACAGGTCCAAATTAATCAACCCGACCCGACCACGAAATGACAATTATTTACCCGACCCGATGTAAAATTCTTATTATTAGACAACACATTTCCTTTCCTCAGCTTATTATAGACTAGACTAGATACAGTATTAAAGCAGTGTTTTTTTCCAGTCATCCTGAAAATCTGGCTGAACTACTGACAGTGTTTATTCCATCATGAACCTACACAGAGCACTGTAAAATTATATATATAATATGTTTGTGTAAAAGATACAAGAATGAACCCCAAAACCCATTAATTATGGGTTGGGTTTCGGGTCCTCGGGTCCGGGTAGATCCGTGAAGACCTCTACTCAGCAGCTCCTTTTAAATCTACGTATGAGCCTTTTGAATCCAGATTGAAGATGGTTAACAATGACACACAAACCATCCCATCCATCACCTATCATAAACTGAAGCCATTTGCTGTGAGGGGCAAGAAAATTCAGCTTTAATCTTATCAGCAGTGACAGTCCCATTACTGACAGCTACACAGAAACTGAAACCTTGTGCAACTACATCACATCAGCTTTCAACAGCAACACAGTACATCAAAGGAGAAGTTACAGTATTTCTCCCTGATGAATACATACACATTTCACAGTTCTGGAAACCTATAAAGTTAAATATAGATACAGTCAAACTCACTTCAAAGGGACTGAGCATACAATATCAGTTCATCCATAACCTAAATCTTTACATCTTTTCATTTCCAAGACTTTTTCATTTATATATTGCAACGGACAAAGAATACTGAACACACGTGTCTAATCTCCACGAGTCAAGCTGGGTAATCATGTGACCACAAGGCTTCCGTGTACAGTGTATACAGAGTCAAAATACAGGACAGCTGACGCAGGCATTTTGAAGTGATATTAGGTGGGGTAGAATTGCATGACTTTTAGATTTCCTTGATATAAAAGACTGTAGTGATGTTATCAGAAGGTTGTTTGCATTGAACCATTATATTGAGGTCGGGACATTTCAATTTGATAATAAGTGGGGTGTGATATTAACTGGGTTGATATTAAACACGTCTGACTGTATATATGAGTTCACCTTTCTTGTTCGGAACATTCAAATACAGTTTATTTTAAGGAGACAGAAGCTACCCCTTAAAGGTGTGGATACTGATGCCTGTACTAAATTTAACCTCACCGCAGAAGAGCACTATAACGAGGCACATATACGGACCAGGGTTGGGATTGAGTGCACCTTTGGAGTGCTTAAAAGCAGATTTCGCTGCCTGGACCGCAGTGGAGGAGCGCTCCAGTACAGACCAAACAACAAACCTGTGGATATCATAGAGGGGATTGATTCAGAGCCACCTGTACCACCACACCCAGCAGAGGACAGCTATGAAGAAGGGAGGCAGAGACGTGCTCAAGTCATACATCATTGTTTGACTTATAAGCAGGCTAACAGTTAATTAAACATCACTGTTTATATATATATATATATATATATATATATATATATATATATATATATATATATACAGTGCCTTGCGAAAGTATTCGGCCCCCTTGAACTTTGCGACCTTTTGCCACATTTCAGGCTTCAAACATAAAGATATGAAACTGTAATTTTTTGTGAAGAATCAACAAGAAGTGGGACACAATCATGAAGTGGAACGAAATTTATTGGATATTTCAAACTTTTTTAACAAATAAAAAACTGAAAAATTGGGCGTGCAAAATTATTCAGCCCCTTTACTTTCAGTGCAGCAAACTCTCTCCAGAAGTTCAGTGAGGATCTCTGAATGATCCAATGTTGACCTAAATGACTAATGATGATAAATAGAATCCACCTGTGTGTAATCAAGTCTCCGTATAAATGCACCTGCACTGTGATAGTCTCAGAGGTCTGTTTAAAGCGCAGAGAGCATCATGAAGAACAAGGAACACACCAGGCAGGTCCGAGATACTGTTGTGGAGAAGTTTAAAGCTGGATTTGGATACAAAAAGATTTCCCAAGCTTTGAACATCCCAAGGAGCACTGTGCAAGCGATAATATTGAAATGGAAGGAGTATCAGACCACTGCAAATCTACCAAGACCTGGCCGTCCCTCTAAACTTTCAGCTCATACAAGGAGAAGACTGATCAGAGATGCAGCCAAGAGGCCCATGATCACTCTGGATGAACTGCAGAGATCTACAGCTGAGGTGGGAGACTCTGTCCATAGGACAACAATCAGTCGTATACTGCACAAATCTGGCCTTTATGGAAGAGTGGCAAGAAGAAAGCCATTTCTTAAAGATATCCATAAAAAGTGTCGTTTACAGTTTGCCACAAGCCACCTGGGAGACACACCAAACATGTGGAAGAAGGTGCTCTGGTCAGATGAAACCAAAATCGAACTTTTTGGCAACAATGCAAAACGTTATGTTTGGCGTAAAAGCAACACAGCTCATCACCCTGAACACACCATCCCCACTGTCAAACATGGTGGTGGCAGCATCATGGTTTGGGCCTGCTTTTCTTCAGCAGGGACAGGGAAGATGGTTAAAATTGATGGGAAGATGGATGGAGCCAAATACAGGACCATTCTGGAAGAAAACCTGATGGAGTCTGCAAAAGACCTGAGACTGGGACGGAGATTTGTCTTCCAACAAGACAATGATCCAAAACATAAAGCAAAATCTACAATGGAATGGTTCACAAATAAACATATCCAGGTGTTAGAATGGCCAAGTCAAAGTCCAGACCTGAATCCAATCGAGAATCTGTGGAAAGAACTGAAAACTGCTGTTCACAAATGCTCTCCATCCAACCTCACTGAGCTCGAGCTGTTTTGCAAGGAGGAATGGGCAAAAATTTCAGTCTCTCGATGTGCAAAACTGATAGAGACATACCCCAAGCGACTTAAAGATGTAATCGCAGCAAAAGGTGGTGCTACAAAGTATTAACTTAAGGGGGCTGAATAATTTTGCACGCCCAATTTCTCAGTTTTTTATTTGTTAAAAAAGTTTGAAATATCCAATAAATTTCGTTCCACTTCATGATTGTGTCCCACTTGTTGTTGATTCTTCACAAAAAATTACAGTTTCATATCTTTGTTTGAAGCCTGAAATGTGGCAAAAGGTCGCAAAGTTCAAGGGGGCCGAATACTTTCGCAAGGCACTGTATATATATATATATATATCGTATCACTTGAGCACGTTTCTGCGTCCCTTCTTCATAGGTGTCCTGTGTTGGCATCCTCTGCTGCAGCAAACCACAACTCAACTCCCACTATTTGTTTAATGCAGGGGGCTGGGGGTTATGGGTGGTATAGAACTGGAATAGGCTCACAATGAAAAATAGATAATTGCTGTAAACAATCAGACAATGCCTTGAAGCAATTAAAATAGTCAATACAGAAAGCTTAGTTATATTGCAGAGTACACATGAATGGAGGTTATAATGAGGCTGTAAAATGCACTAGTGACCTGTGGCAGACCAGGAAATACAGGCACAGAACTGCTAAAACGCAAAACCCAAAACAAAAGGTACGTTGGCCAAAATAAAAAAAGCCCAAAAAACACAATGTACAGTCCAGTGAATTCCAGCTTGAGAAACGGAGTGCAGTGCTCGGGTGCAGTTGATAGTGCTGCTTCCCGGGTTTGGGTACTGGCTTAATAGTGAAAGTTACCGAGATGCAGCTAGCTATCTGCAGTGCACAGACAGGGTCAGAAGGGACGTGCTGGGTTGCTGTGCAGGTGCTTGTAGTGCTGGGGAGTCCAGGTTTGCTTACTGGCAACAGCGGTTTGGATACACACAAAAGGTACGCGGGCAAAGAAAGATTGCACCTAACTCCCGACAGTTCTTCTCCTTTCAACACGATACGTAACTTCACTGTACACACAAGACCAAAACTAACTATCCCCTTTCCAGCACACAGCTGCTGTTTATATTGCTGTGGCTGTCCTTAAATGGGCAATAAATTAGCCAGTTTGACAACAGCCACATTCTACTATTGGCAGAGAAGGTTTTTAACTCCTTCCCAAACAAAACAACAATAATGGTTTTTAACACAAAATACATTTAAATAATAACAATGATACAAAAATAAACATAGGGGCGGGGTGTACCCCTGACACATAACTGTACTAACTTACACACACAGTAGACAATGTTGGTCCTCGCAATGCAAAAAAGACATATGTCTTTGCGAAGTTGCTTTTACTATGAGTTTAAGAACTGCTCTGTAGCTTCTTGGTGCCTGAAATAGACATATGTAATGCAGTCTACATCTGTGACTAGCTTTCCATGATGATTAATTTAAATATTCCTTTGAAACATCCCCATTACTTTTATATCTAGAGAACATATTTCATTTTCTGTTATGATGTATAAATGTTACTATTACGCTTCATTTGCCGTTTAAATATAACCTATACATGTTACATTACTAACATCGCCAAGTTTGGATTCTTCATCCGTATCCACAAGTGAAACTGTCTGGCACAATGCTTCCAGAATGCTTTGTGAATCAATAATTAATCTATTTCCCACTGGCGTACACAAAACAAGGAATATTTCAAAGCCCATGAGGATGAGAGAGACGCACAGAGATGTCTTCAATTTCCTCTGATCCCTGTAAGGAATGCAACAGCCTAGTTGATTTGCAAAATAAGTCAAAATAAGAATGTGAAACCTAGCCAGTGCCCTACCACTGTTGTAAATTCAAAATGCGAGCTATCAGAGTGATGGAAAAGCAGATGACCATGTATCATCAGTATGTACAGAATACTGTAGAATAAGAGTTAGCAATGAAATGTTAACACATTACAAATGTCAGAAGGGATTCTTCAGATATATGCAAAAATTGAATTTATAGATATACACCCATATATTCTCAGAATCTCTCTCAATAACAATAATAGCTGAACAATATCAATACCAACTTTCATAGCAATTGCATGAAGCGGCTTTGCAGTTATATGCAACATTGTAAGTGATAACCCTGTCGTCACACCCCTCAAAACAGATCAGTGCTTGGAGTACTGTTAGCGAGTAGACAGCTGTGTTGCTGCTTGCTGCAACTAGCTGTTACATAATTAATACAGTGATACAATATCCTGACCTTCCCATTGGGACTATGAACCTTAAAATCAATGCGTGCCTATATCCCCAAAAGCACATTATCAACTAGTGCATTTGTCATGTCAAATACAGCATTAGTAAGGGAAGATAAAAAACATACCTCTCCTCTTCATGGGGTAGATAACCAAGCTTAGACGAGATCAGATGACAACTTAAAATGTGTGACTCAGTGCTTCTTTCCCAGGTTGCAGGCTGTGGTACAGATGTTCCTACATACAGAATGTACCTGTTTTAAGAACAGAAACTAACAGCAAAACTACTCTTCATTCCATGTAACTTAGGCCAGCTCCTTTGCATCATCACAATACAGTAGGCTTAGTTTATTTCCCAATAGTACCAAATCAAGTGACACTGACTAGCCACTCATTTATATAAGAAACTGCCTTTGTAGAAATTTTGATGAAATATGTTGCTTCCAGTATTTCAAAGAGCTTTTGAATACTGCAAGTCTGGCATTTTAAATAAGATCATTAAATAAAATCACAGAAAGAAAGAAAAAAAACTGTTAGCACATTCAGCCTTTGTTAGCCTTTTTTAATTGCTTATGGATCCCCTTAAGAGATAGTCAAGGCCTGCTTTTGAGGAGCAACACATCACACATCAGTCTTTAATGATGCACCAGCTATTGATATTTTCAGAAGCATCTTTGTAAAGATGCATTCTTAGGTTTCAAGTCTGTTCATTAATAATTGAATTTGCAGTGAAACAGTGGATATCTCTGCCTCACATTGGTGTTGTCTTTTCTTCTGAAACCTTAATGACACCCTTTACTTGTCATTTAATTCAAAGGAAATCAAACACATATATGGATAGTCATTTTGTGCACGGTCTGTCATGAACCATGCATGACCATGGTCAGGTAAGGTTGCAAGAATCACAGAAAAAGCATTTCCGTCTGGTATGTGGTTACACTACTATTCTGAAGTAACATGTATATGGGTATACCATTGGACTAGCTTCTCCATTAGTTCTTGAAATGGCTATGCACAGTCCAGAAACTGTTCCAGATTTAGATGTAATTTAGAAGTAATCGGAAAATGATACAACCATTACTATGATTTACAATGCAGGGAGAGTGACCAATTTACCAAGGACCATCTGTGGTTCGTCCCTGAGCAACAATAAGTTTGACTTATCCACATTGGGTATGATAATCTCTGTTGGCTTCAAACAGGGTTATGTCATGAACAACCAATTCACTAACCTACAACATAGGCAAGTAACTGAGATGCAAAACTCTGTTGTCCTTGTAGGAGTCGATCAATGACACTGGAGATGGAGAGTGAAGGAGATCCCATTTATACTATGTTTGTGTGTCTGCCCGTCCACCTATTCTAACACCAGTAATTTGTGGAGCATTTTTAACTGGCATCTACCTGTTATTTAAATTTTCTCTTTAACTATATTGTTAACTTACTCTGATTCTATTACCCGCAAAAGTTAAGTCTAAATGTAACTGTTAATTCTGCAAATACAGTCCTTCAGATGCTTTTATGATGCCTCAATAAAAAAATTACAAACTGATACATTTCTTGGTGTTTTCCTACCCAAGGTGAAGATAGAGGCACATTTTCCATGTGTTGAACATCATAGCTGGTGTGATATTTCACTGGTCTAATTACGGGCACATCTAAGGATGCAGCAGTTTGTAACTAGTTTGTAGTTTTTTTTTTTGTTTGTTTTTCCCCGTGAAGCAATATTGATTTAGAATATATATTAAAAAAAAAAATGCCAAAGAAAAATAACTTGGTACTTAACGGGTTATGCCTCAGGTTTGTTCATATCAACAACGACTTCTGGACATGTGAAAATTGCCCAGGATGCATTTGTGACCTACTATTATTTGTTTATTTAGCAAATGCCTTTATCCAAGGCGACTTACAGAGACTAGGGTGTGTGAACTATGCATCAGCTGCAGAGTCAATTACAATTATGTCTCACCCGAAAGACGGAGCACAAGGAGGTTAAGTGACTTGCTCAAGGTCACACAATGAGTCAGTGGCTGAGGTGGGATTTGAACCGAGGACCTCCTGGTTACAAGCCCTTTTCTTTACAGTTTAGCTTTAAAGCCTTGAGGAATCTGTCTGTGTATGAGATGAGAAGAGAAGAGTAGGTGTGATACACTAATTTATAGTGCGAAACTTTGAAGACAATATTATTTTTTTTAATCAAATTATCCTTCGTGACACCAATGCAAGCATTTACATAATGTAGATAAAGCAATTAAATCTGATTTATATGCATTTTCTTTGCTATTAATAAAAGTTAATGGTCTTTTTTATGAGAAATACTGTAGATAGCCCTGCCACTGATAAAATGATTCCTAGTTCTGTAAATGAACAGCACTTGAAGTCATAATAGTGTCTAACAAAAGATGTAATTAATTTGCTACTGTCAAGAAAAATCTATGCTTTTAATCAAGAAACTTGAATCATTTACATTGTGTCGCTCTCACTGTGGAATTGGAACAAGACTTCTAAAGCTGAGGGAACACAAAGCTGCTTTTTCATGAACAGTTGCTTGCAGGAGACTGGGATGGCAAAGCTGAAAGATCAGTGTCACGTAACGTCAATGGAATGAAGACGGCCTTTCAGTCCTTGATTAACAGTTCGGAGGCTGGGCGTGACCAAGCGTTCCCGCTCACCACAAATAAGCACCTTAACCACAATGTAAAAGAGCCGGCCTAGTCTGCATTTGTGGTTTTAGAGCTTTTAACCTCATCTCATCTCACCAACGGGACAGGACAGAATCCATATCAGCCGTGTATCGCACAACACTGCCAGTTACACCAACACTTGGTTTTCTCCAGACACGTTCTAAGCAGGCAAAGGCAGATTTGGAGAACAGGGATAAGAAATTAGTATAAGAGCAACAGAACCCAGAACTACTCGGAATTGTTGCTAACAGAAGAAATAAAAAGAAATGCAACTAAGAACGGAGAATTACATTTGAATCTACATAGTCTTAAAGGTGTGATAAGCAAGGCTTTAAAATATATTTTCTTCCCACTTAAGGTCCTTATCATTGGTTATGTTGTGCTTGTTTTCTTTGCTTCCTTTTAGCCTGCGGTAATGCTAGAAATACATTCCATGGGGAGTTATGTGGTTAAGAGTATAACCTTCATATTTTGTGATCTATTCAAAAATACAGTTGCCTCGTTATTTCAAAATTCTGTAATTCATGGATTATGGTTCATTCCCAGTTACTACGCATTGACCGGAAATTGTGCATGTATTAGACACTAAGAAAACTTTACTTAATTTGCTGGCCTCAATATTGCACTCATTTTTCAGGTAAGCCGCATATAAAAAACACTGTATATATTGGAACACATAAAATAATTATTCATCTTGTAAAGAACCTTCTATAACACTACTTTAAGGAAAGCTCTTAGTTTCCTTGCATCACAGGAAGTCTGCTTCTCTTTTACTTCCTAGGTCATTTCAACTCAGAGTCTTCAAGGCTGCAGCATCTTACTGTCAGTCAATAGAGGAAGCATCTGGTTGGTTAATGATGAAAAAGATGATGTTGACTAAGTAGGTGCATTCTGTAACACTTTGCATTAAGTGTCTCTAATTACTGTGTATTTACATATTAGTTACTTAGTAAATACATGTGTACTTACATATAATTACAATGTTATTATGCATGGTTACAATGTACTTAATGTGCATTTTCTTTATTTTTATTTTTTTTTGGCACAGTATAACCATAACCGTAAACTTAAACCTTTCCTGACACAATTGCGTACTTGCATATCATGCAAAAAGATGTTAAGTGCATTGTAGCTATGCATAATAGCATTGTAATTATGTGTAATTATACATGTATTTACAAAGTAAATACCATGTAAGTACACAGTCATCAGAGGTGCTTCAATGGAAAGTGTTACAGGACATACACTCTCCATGTGATTAATAAACAAAGAAGTGCAACACTACACGAAAGCAATTCTAACAAACAGAGATTTCATGTTCATTGTATTGAATGGAAGGGCCAGACAGGTAAGATTTATTAAATTGTTATGTTAGCTACAACCGCTTTTCAGGGTTAATTTTTGAGGAAACAAAATACAGCATTGGGGTTTCGCCTTGTAAAGTTCAGTCATGCAAGCTTGTTGATCCATAGGGAGAGTGACATTGGACACAGAGAACATATTACTCCTGAATTGGTAAGTGGGTTACAGCTGCTTCTTCAGGAACAAGGTGAGTTGAGTCTTTTGAATTGTAGGTCAACTATGCCCTTCTGAACAAATCTCTCCAAATGTATTTTTGGGAGTGCAGAGTACTCCAGACCACAGCTTGAAGTGATGGAAATTCACTGAAGCGAAAGAGCAGTCATGTCATGCTACTGTCCTTTGAAGGTTTACTAGTGTTCCTTTTTGATCGCACTATGGACATCTATAGACCAAGTAAAAAGACACAGCTGTGAGCACATCGCAAGGGTGAACTTGAGAAAACTAAATATAGAACGCCAAGAAAAAAGAGAATTCCATGTTAAATTGGAATACTGAATTATTGTTTATACATGATATATCTTATGGTTGTGTACTGTATTTCACTACAGTATCTATACATACAACATGTGTAGTACTGTATATATTTAATATGATAGATGTTTTTTAATGTTTTATTAATATTATAAAAAGCGGCTAATTTTGTGGAATAATAATATATACCCGAATGTTATATTTATTGGTCTTGTATTAAAGACCATATTGCTGAATGAGCAAAATAATACTGTAAATACAAATTTAAAAAGAGATGCAATTGGATATGACTATGAATAATAAGACATATTTAAAATCTAATGCCTCTGCAATATGTTTTGTCATACATTAGAATACATGTTTCCCGAATAGATCCTTAATTAGCTGTTAGTAAAACTAAAACATGAAAGTTTAAATGGCAAATATATATGTATTATGTATCCAGTTATTGTATACAGTAGTTGGACAAAATAAAACGTTTTTGGATATGGGCCATCCCAGAGATGTGTTCTGTAATATATAAAAGCTGCATCTCCCTGTTCCAAATCCGTTTGTCACAGTGGGCAGATCTAATAGAGGGCTGATAAAGTTGGTCCCCATCTATAATAGTGCTGCAAGATTGAGACTAAATGCAGATTAAAATCAGCATCACAGTACTCTCTAAGCAACATTAGGGAGGTCTGGAGAATAGAAGGCTCTGTACACTGGAAATGTTCCATGTTACCTCTGTTAGAGACATGTAACTCTACCTATTCCCCTAAGATTAAATGATGTGCCTACTTTTAAAATCCCTAAACTGAGATGTAATATGGGCCAATGTGCCTTTCTATATCAAGCATCTCGTCTTTGGAATTCAGTGCCTTTGACATAAAAACAGCCCCTTTACAAAACCTTTTTCAATCAATCAATTATATATATATATATATATATATATATATATATATATATATATATATATATATATATATATATATATATATTAAATCTGATCAGGGCTGTAAATACCAGGATCACGTAAATTGGAATTGTTTTTTTTTGTATTACTGTTTTTATGATTGTTTTAATGTTGTTGAGGAACACAGTGACTGAGACAATTCTCAATTCTACCCCAGTCTTCACTTGATTGCCTCTTTCTACCTTGGAGCTTGAGAGTGTATGTAGGCGAGCTACCAGCCTCTGGAGAACAAAGGCCAGCCTGGTCCTCTAGAGGTCACTGCCCATTAGGGTCCAATAGAGGTCCATTAGGGTCAGCTGTAGCACAATGAGGAGCAACAGTCCCCGCTGCCTTTGCTTTCCTAACCTGCGGGAGCACCAGAGCCAATGCAGTATGTAACATACAGTACATGGGTTAAGAAGGTCACCAATGTTAGGCTTTTATCTGGTTTTGCTGAACCATTTTGCCATTGCTGGTAATACTGTGGAGTTAGAGCACATGTAAGTGTCCTTTAATGCATGGCTGGTGTGTGGGTTGAGTCTGTGTGTTAGAGCAATGATGTTCCGCTGTTTTCTGTAATGGGATTAATCACACCTCTCAATAACTGTAAACTAGGTCTGTCATCTAGCATGTAATCACTGTTCAGATCCACTAATACTACAAAGATGCTCCTGCCCCTTTGAGGAATTGCCAGGCATTTTAAATGACCTTAATAGCAAGTGTTGTATTAGAACATGTTATCGATTGTGATTCCATTATATAAAAAAAAAATACTGTATTACCATTAAGACACAAGAAAAGCCATTAGCAAATGAATGCATCAACGGTAAGACGGACAAACCCACTACCCTTGCAGAAATGTTTGAAATTGATAATCAGGATAACAATATAATACCAGAATATGACCCTGAAAAAATATTGACAGTCCCTGGATCAAACTGACATATCCAGTGTCCAGGATTATAAAGAATAATTATCGAAAGAGGTTGTAACTAGCAAAATACATTTATAAATGTTATCTAGAATGAACCTCCATGCACTACAAAAGAATGAAATGTGCATTTTTGAAAGAACATATATGTCAAACATATATTTTCA
This sequence comes from Acipenser ruthenus, assembly GCF_902713425.1. Lineage (NCBI taxonomy): Eukaryota > Metazoa > Chordata > Actinopteri > Acipenseriformes > Acipenseridae > Acipenser > Acipenser ruthenus. The sequence continues at coordinate 23,996,633 of NC_081195.1, forward strand.
TTTTAAAACATGACATCTGATACTAAGCTTAGTAAAAGCAAGTTTGCTTATTTTGTCTTTGAGGAGATCTGTTATGCCTGCACTCCCTAGGTCAAGCATATTAACTGACTCACTGGTGTGAGTCTTATCCCTCATTTCCATGCAGCACTCAACCCAGGTTGAAAACCCTGATACTACGTTTCCTTGTTAATTTAGCCGACCCGCATTGGCTTTCAATCAGAGCTGCCCCTGATTTTTTTTCGGATCCTTTCCCAAAGTGGGCCAAAGAGGGATGGGTGGAAGTACGTCACAACACTGACCAATCAAGTGACGAGTGGGCATAATCCACATCCAGGGTAAGCAGGTTTCTCTGTGCTTTAATATTCTCGTAATGTTTTTGTTACAAAAAAAAGCCCCAAAGAATTGTTAGGATTATCGGAAGCAACAGTAGCCACCAACCCAGAATGATTTGCTCAATACGATTAGTCAGTTTAAAACCCTTTCCTTAATTGTTGATTTGCGATTCTATTTGTAAAATACCGGACATCTGACAACATAGAGCAAGAGAACATTAAAATCTATATGAAGCATTTCAATGTTCTGTTTTTCCACAGTCATTTCAGCTCAAGTAGATAAAATTCTCTGGAGGTTTTTCTTATATGGTTGACGATAAACATCTGTGGTGTTTTCAAAGTTTGTTTCGAGGGCTTCCCTACCCAAAAGTAATTAATTGATGCAAGTCTTTTGTGCTGGAATGACCCCATCATCACTGAATTGTAGGAAGAAAGCAGGCTTCAAAAAAGTCTGAAACCTAATTGTACGCCAATGTGCTCCAAGACGTGGCTGCTGTGTGGGCAGAGTCTGTGTAAATGCCATTAACAAAGGATTAGAGCAATAATGTTCTGCTGTTTTCTTTAATGAGATTATTCAAGTTTCTCAATTACTGCAAGCTAGGGCTGTCATCCAGCTTGTAATCACTGTTCAATCCGCTAATACTACAAAGACATTCCTTAAATGTAGAACTACTCTTCTTTGAGCTATTGCCAGACCTTTTAATCCTTCTCGGTGGCCTTATAAGCAGAACTGTGAGCCCCCATAGTGTGATACAATAAGAACTCCAGTTGTATTTAGTTATATCAGTTCTATTTCCTTGTAATACACAACAGTATATTCAGAAAGAAAAATCCCCAGCATAATGCATGCAATGGGGTTAGAAGAAACCGTGACGGCATTGCCAAAATGTATGTCTAACAAACACACTTAAGTTTTACAGTGAATAAAATACTTTTTTTTCTGTATAGAGGAAAAAAATCAACTGCAGATCCTAGTTTTATTATGCACCAATGTTAAATCCTGCTTCATAAAATTATATACAGCAGAACCTCAGAGTTGCAAACACCAAATTTACGAGCTGACCGGTCGACTGAATACCCCACTTTTAGCTGGAAGTATGCAATCATTCAACCATGCATGCAATGCCACCAGATAGGCTCTCCTATAAATGGTGTGCCGCTCACGAAGAAGGCAACATGTGTGTTGTCTCCAGAGCATTCATGGAAAATAGATGGCTCTTTTCTTTGGCATCGTCTCGCAAAAAGACATTCCAACATATGCAACATTCCAATTTGGTAACTGTCTTCCAATGGCAGCATCATATCATTGTGATACCCTCCTCATACAGAAGCACATTGCATTTTAAGTCTATATTAAGTCTGCAAGTTCTTGCGTGCATGCTAAAGAGACACAGTCCTCTGCCACGTTTGTAACCTACTTTAAATTACTTCACGATTTCAGCTTGAGTGCCTTTTGGTAAGATGACACTGGCTGCAACTCTGTTGTCATTATTTATACACAAATAAGCTTACTTAATTCGAAAAACATCATGAACGATACAAGCAACTTCTTACACTACTTGGTTTGATTAAATGAGTAGTACTCAACAAAATATGAAAGCTGAACATTAATTTTAACAAAGAACAGTGACAAAAATGCTTGTGGCCTATTTCAATAGGAACATTAGCCTGCTATTATATTAAACCAAAGCAATAAAAATAATAACTATCTGGATCTTGTCTTTTTCAATGAATATAATTTCATTAATAGAGAATAAAAACATACTAAGATAACAACTACCTAGCCTAAGATTAATTATTCAGGTTACAGCATGTTGGTCAAATCACAGAGGTAATTTAAGAGGTTTATTACACTGGGGTGTTTAGATTGTGGCCTCAATACTGAATACACGGGTAGCCTGAATACTGAAGGTGACTTTACATTCACAGGAATAGTTTAACATCTTGTAATTAAACTGGGACTGTAAACAGTGGCTTTATTACTGAGGTGGCAGGTGGCATGGTTTTACTGAAAGGTAACCGAAAGAACTAAAAGATTTTCATCACAATAAAAAAGACTAATTAACACTTTCATGCATGGAAACATCAACTGAGGGCATAAAAAAATCTAGTCATTTATTTATATGGGAACATATGTAAGATGCCAAATGCATGATGAGCTCATATGAGGATGCCATTGTCTCTGCTATTTTCAATATTTCATGCATGAAAGGCTTATAATGAAGCAAATTGTTTTGATGTGCTGAATGGTGCAGTCAGTATGCTCAATACTTGATTTTTATAGTTTGTAATGTGCTAATTGCTCGATGTAGCTTCTGTTACTTTCCTAACTGAAAACATGTATCTTTAATAACCCAAGGGAATATACACTCTTGTGTTTTCTATTCAGCCACCGAGTATGAACTCCTCCACTATAAAAAAAAAAGAAAAAAAAATCCTACAAGTTGTGTATCGACTGGGCTTTGTGCCATAAAGGAAAAACAAGATGATATTTTATTTTTAAGTCCTTGTATTTATAGTTGGAGACATACACTGACAAAACCAATACTCAAACAGTTTCAGTATCCATAGTTCTATTTTTTATAGATGAAAGATGCAGTCTTTTATTGTTTTTTGCTATATTGTATATTTTATCATGCATGTCTCTTTTTTATTTTGCTTGTAGTGATAATTTTATACCCTGGGGATTTTACTTATTGATAACCGGTGATTTCAAAGAGCATGTCCTTCCACTCCATAGGTTAAGCAATGAATCAATGTTCTCCGTTGTTCTCCGTTGAATCAAGAAATGCTGGATCTCTGCTTTTTTGGGGCTGAAGCATTGTTTTGTGCCATTAATCAAATGCTGCACAGCCCATATGGTGTATGATGAAAGCTTGCATATAAAGACGTGCTCAAATTTGTTGGTACCCTTACAGATCATTGAAATAATGCTTCATTCCTCCTGAAAAGTGATGAAATTAAAAGCTATTTTATCATGTATACTTGCATGCCTTTGGTATGTCATAGAATAAAGCAAAGAAGCTGTGAAAAGAGATGAATTATTGCTTATTCTACAAAGATATTCTGAAATAGCCTGGACACATTTGTTGGTACCTGTCACAAAGACTGCCGGAGTGGGTGGCGTCAGACCAGAAACAGGAACACAAACGACAGAGAGATGTGGTTTGGTATAAGCTGGGCGCGTGATCGCGCTCAGCATTTAATCAACAGAAAATAAAAGGTTTTAAACACATAAACACGGGAGACGGCACTACACGCCAAAATAAAACAGACAGACAAAACGGACTAAACACTTAACAAACGGTGCACGGAGACAAACAAACACGGTGAGTACAAACACTTATATTTACGATCTCTTTCACTTTACTTTCCTACTTCTCCTCACCCGTTCTCCACTCTCGAACACCCAACCACAAGTGACTAAAACGTGCATCTATATATACTGTTGTGCTGGGATTCAATTACTAATTAATTACTCACTTGAATCCCAGCACGTGAATTCATTACGTGCAACCCCGTGCCACACATTATACACATTTTATCTGCACGTGAAGTGATGTGCCATCCTCGTGCCTAAATATAATTATACACTTTAAACACACGTGAAACACAGACCCGTTTATATCCCGTGTACCAATCTATACACCAACATTAACATACGCACCCATACATACATACATATGCACACAGGGACGGGGCACATTGCCACATATACCCCCCCTTGTGCGCAGCACACATGGCCTCAACGGCCACCTCCCCCCTTAAAAATCCAGCAGTCCAGGACAAAGTCTCGGGCTGGGAAGGGAGGCTTCAGTAGGCCCATGGCTGGCAATGCTGTCAGCTCCCCTGCCGGTAGTGGCACGGCTGACAGCATGCTGGTCGCGTCCTGCAGCGAAAAAGCTGCGGGGGCAGGTGGTCCCCCGACCTCCCCCTTCTTCGTAGCCGGCAGCTCCCTCCTGTGGGGCTCCGGCCACAAGAACTCCTGCAGCGAAACTGCTGCTGGGGAAAGTGGTCTCCTGACCTCTCCCCCTGTCTTTGTAGCCGGTAGCTCCCTTTGGTGGGGCTCCGACCACAGTGCTGCCGGCAGCGAAGAAGCTGCAGTGGGAGCAGGTCTCCGGACCTCCCCCACGATCTCCGGCAGCGAAACTGCTGCAGTGGGAGCAGGTCTCCAGACCTCCCCCACGATCTCCGGCAGCGAAACTGCTGCAGTGGGAGCAGGTCTCCTGACCTCCCCCACTATCTCCGGCAGCGAAACTGCTGCTGGGGTTGGTGGTCTCCAGACCTCCTCCCCCTTCTTCGTGGCCGGCAGCTCCCCTTTCTGGGGCTCCGGCCACCGTACTCCCTGCGGAGGTACGGGCAGCAGAGGCAGCTCCTGCTCCTCTGCTCCGGGCGGTGGCGGAGGCAGAGGCAGCTCCAGCTCCTCTGCTCCTGGCGGTGGTGGAGGCAGAGGCAGCTCCAGCTCCTCTGCTCCTGGCGGTGGTGGAGGCAGAGGCAGCTCCAGCTCCTCTGCTCCTGGCGGTGGTGGAACCAGCAGGTATTCACCCTCTGCTGGTGGAGGTGGGAGGGGCCAGCAGTCCTCCCACTGCGGTGAAGGTGGAACCAGCAGGTATTCACCCTCTGCTGGTGGAGGTGGGAGGGGCAAGCAGTCCTCCCACTGCGGTGGAGGTGGAACCAGCAGGCATTCACCCTCTGCTGGTGGAGGTGGGACCAGCAGGTATTCACCCTCTGCTGGCAGCTTGGGTCCTAGGGCTGTGGAAGCCCCGACTTCCCTCTCTTCGGGCTGTGGACGCACCGACTCCTCCCTTTTGGGCTGTGGACGCCCCGACTCCTCCCTGTTGGGCCGTGGACGCACCGACTCCTCCCTGTTGGGCTGTGGACGCACCGACTCCTCCCTGTTGGGCCGTGGACGCACCGACTCCTCCCTTTTGGGCTGTGGACGTTCGGGCTCCTCCCACTCAGGCGTAGGACATTCGGGCTCCTCCCACTCAGGCGTAGGACGTTCGGGCTCCTCCCACTCAGGCGTAGGACGTTCGGGCTCCTCCCGCTTGGGCTGTGGAGGCAAAACCAGCAGGCATTCTTCCTCTGCTGGTGGAGACGGGGACAGCAGGCATTCTTCCTCTGCTGGTGGACCTGCTACCTGGGCTGCTGTTCCACTTATAACTGCCTCCAGGTAGCTGAGGACCAACCCCACACCTTCCTCCCAGGTGCTTACGGTCTGTTCCCTCGCATATGCCTCCCATCGCTCTCTGTCCATAAACCGCAGGAACTGGACGACTACTGGGATAGACTGGGCCTCCAGCCCAGCATTTTCCAGCATCCAGTCCCGCACTTTGATGGCGTCTTCTGCCATTTTTTTTTTTTTTTTTTTTTCTTTTTTTAAATCCAAACTGCGGTTCCTGCTCCGGCCTGAGTCCTGGAGGCGCTGTCGATCCCACGCAGGACACCACGTGTCACAAAGACTGCCGGAGTGGGTGGCGTCAGACCAGAAACAGGAACACAAACGACAGAGAGATGTGGTTTGGTATAAGCTGGGCGCGTGATCGCGCTCAGCATTTAATCAACAGAAAATAAAAGGTTTTAAACACATAAACACGGGAGACGGCACTACACGCCAAAATAAAACAGACAGACAAAACGGACTAAACACTTAACAAACGGTGCACGGAGACAAACAAACACGGTGAGTACAAACACTTATATTTACGATCTCTTTCACTTTACTTTCCTACTTCTCCTCACCCGTTCTCCACTCTCGAACACCCAACCACAAGTGACTAAAACGTGCATCTATATATACTGTTGTGCTGGGATTCAATTACTAATTAATTACTCACTTGAATCCCAGCACGTGAATTCATTACGTGCAACCCCGTGCCACACATTATACACATTTTATCTGCACGTGAAGTGATGTGCCATCCTCGTGCCTAAATATAATTATACACTTTAAACACACGTGAAACACAGACCCGTTTATATCCCGTGTACCAATCTATACACCAACATTAACATACGCACCCATACATACATACATATGCACACAGGGACGGGGCACATTGCCACAGTACCCCTAGAAAAGATAATAAATAATTGGATTATAGTGATATTTCAAACTAATTAGTTTCTTTAATTAGTATCACACATGTCTCCAATCTTGTAATCAGTCATTCAGCCTATTTAAATGGAGAAAAGTAGTCACTGTGCTGTTTGGTATCATTGTGTGCACCACACTGAACATGGACCATAGAAAGCAAAGGAGAGAGTTGTCTGAGGAGATCAGAAAGAAAATAATAGACAAGCATGGTAAAGGTAAAGGCTACATGACCATCTCCAAGCAGCTTGATGTTCCTGTGACAACAGTTGCAAATATTATTAAGAAGTTTAAGGTCCATGGAACTGTAGCCAACCTCCCTGGGCGCGGCCACAAGAGGAAAATCAACCCCAGATTGAACAGAAGGATAGTGCGAATGGTAGAAAAAGAACCAAGGATAACTGCCAAAGAGATACAAGCTGAACTCCAAGGTGAAGGTACGCCAGTTTCTGATCACACCATCCGCCGCTTTTTGAGCGAAAGTGGGCTCCATGCAGGAAGACCCAGGAGGACTCCACTTTTGACAGAAAAACATAAAGCCAGACTGGAATTTGCTAAAATGCATATTGACAAGCCACAATCCTTCTGGGAGAATGTCCTTTGGACAGATGAGTCAAAACTGGAGCTTTTTGGCAAGTCACATCAGCTCTATGTTCACAGGCGAAAAAATGAAGCTTTCAAAGAAAAGAACACCATACCTACAGTGAAACATGGAGGAGGCTCGGTTATGTTTTGGGGCTGCTTTGCTGCGCCTGGCACAGGGTGCCTTGAATCTGTGCAGGGCACAATGAAATCTCGAGACTATCAAGGCATTCTGGAGCGAAACGTACTGCCCAGTGTCAGAAAGCTCTGTCTCAGTCGCAGGTCATGGGTCCTCCAACAGGATAATGACCCAAAACACACAGCTAAAAGCACCCAAGAATGGATAAGAACAAAACATTGGACTATTCTGAAGTGGCCTTCTATGAGTCCTGATCTGAATCCTATCGAACATCTATGGAAAGAGCTGAAACTTGCAGTCTGGAGAAGGCACCCATCAAACCTGACAGCTGGAGCAGTTTGCTCAGGAAGAGTGGGCCAAACTACCTGTTAACAGGTACAGAAGTCTCATTGAGAGCTACAGAAAACGTTTGATTGCAGTGATTGCCTCTAAAGGTTGTGCAACAAAATATTAGGTTAGTGGTCCCATCATTTTTGTCCATGCCATTTTCATTTGTTTTATTATTTACAATATTATGTTGAATAAAAAATCAAAAGCAAAGTCTGATTTCTATTAAATATGGAATAAACAATGGTGCATGCCAATTACTTTTGTCAGTTTCAAGTTATTTCAGAGAAAATTGTGCATTCTTTGTTTTTTGTGGAGGGGTACCAACAAATTTGAGCACGTCTGTATCACCTTGGAGTTTGTGTTTTGCCTTTACTGAGTCTTAATTACTGTCAACCCCTTTGCAGTATAGTTTTTCAAGAAATACCATAACTTTTAGCAATGAAGTAAGACCTGCAGTCCTTGGTGTGATTTAGGGTTAGGTTTAGCGTTAGATCATGCAAAAAGATTTACACATTAAGTACATTGTAAATATGTTTAATAACACTGTAGGTACAGTAGTCTCTGCCTAAGAACACCCCTCGGGAAGCAAGCAAAGTGTTCTTATAGCTGAAGTGTTCTCTAAGACGGAGTTAGCCACCAGACACAATATGCATCAATAAATAAATAAATACCTATATATTACTTGTCATTATGCACGTGCATCAACATATGAAATGAACTGAGTAAGTAAAACCAAAACAATAAGCTACTCTATGTTCATAAACTATAATAACACCGTGTAACATTTTTTTTTTTTTTTTGTACCTGGGTAGTAAGTGTTATTTCCTAATTGCTTATGCATCAAAAGTATAGAAAATGGCTATTATTCCCCACAAACTTTGCTTTTGTGACCAGGACAGTGATATTTTGAAATTTACCTATTTTCCAGAACATTCCAGATAGATTCAGTGCTGAGTAAACTTGGAGTAACTTCTAGAACTTTCCAGTAATATAAATAGTAGTATAAATACAGGGGCCTTAAGCCCACCAGTTCAGTTTAGTTCCAGCTGCCTAAGTGGATACATATCTGCATTTTTCTGAGATGGCATCAAGAGGCTGCAAGCATCCGGCAGACGCATTTTGCAATGTCTGCGGCCAATTTATCAAGACAAGAGCGAAAAATTACTCCGTGGAAGCATCTGCTAAGATGTGTCAAGCCTACAAGGCATATTTCGGCATGCCTGTCGGGGATCAAGACAAACCCTGGGCACCTCATTTCACCTGCAAGCACTGCAAAAAAACTCTGGAAGGTAAGATAGACAATTGTTGCTCGGAGTTTTATGTTATAAAATTTGTTAAAATTTTTAAAATTGTAAAAGTTTTTAATTTTAAAATGTTTTACAATTTTCAATGTTATTGAAAAAATATATCATATATGAAAAATGTTGCGAGAATCTCTTACACATTAGTCATGGGAGAAATAAATGTATTTTTGTAGGATGGTACAGAGGGGAAAAGAGAGCCATGAAGTTCGCTATCCCAAGAATTTGGCGTAAACCCACTGACCACTCAAGCAACTGCTACTTCTGCATGGTGGACCCTTCCAAACGTCGGACTGGCAAGAATGTACCTGCTATCACGTATCCGGACCTTCCTTCATCCATCGCCCCGGTGCCACACTGCCATGAGCTCCCCGTACCCACTCCTCCGGAGAAAGAGCAGCTGTCTTTAGAAGAGAGCAGCAAGTCAGAGAGTGAGGAAGACGTTGTAGATCCAGATGACAATTTCAGAGGTGGAGCTGAGGAGAGAAACCCATACTACCCCAACCAAAAAGACCTCAACGACTTGATTAGAGATCTTGGTCTCACCAAGTCCAATGCCAAGCTTTTGACGTCTAGGCTCAAGCAGTGGAACTTGTTGGATGAAAGTGTGCAAGTCGCAGATCAGAGGAAGCGTCACCAACCTTTTTCCAGCTTCTTCACCTGTCAAGATGGGCTCTGCTTCTGCCACAATGTGACCAGTCTGTTCGAGGCAACCGGAATCGTCTGTAACCAGAATGAGTGGCGCCTCTTCATTGACAGCTCATCCAGGAGCCTCAAAGCCGTGCTGCTCTATAATGGTAACAAGTACCCGTCTCTTCCCCTGGCTCACTCGGTGCACCTCAAAGAGGATTACATATGCATCAAGACCTTGCTGGACGCCTTGAAGTATGATGAGTATGGCTGGGAGGTCATAGGAGACTTCAAAATGGTGGCATTCCTGATGGGTCTCCAAGGCGGTTTTACCAAGTTTCCCTGCTATCTTTGCCTTTGGGACAGCAGGGACACCAAGGCGCACTACCACAGGCGGGACTGGCCACAGCGGACCGAGTTCTCTGTGGGGAGGAACAACGTCAAGTGGGAGCCACTGGTGGACTCCCGGAAGGTGCTGATGCCACCACTGCACATCACATTGGGCCTTACGAAACAATTTGTCAGAGCTCTAGATAAGGAGTCTGCAGCCTTCAAGTACCTTCAAGACTTCTTCCCTAAGCTGTCTGAGGCAAAGGTCAAAGCCGGTGTCTTCGTCGGACCACAGATAAAGAAGATCCTGGAGTGCAATGAATTCCCCAAGAAGCTCACTAGTAAGGAGAAAGCGGCTTGGAACAGCTTTGTCGCAGTGGTTCGGGGCTTCCTGGGCAATCACAAGGCCGAAAACTATGTGGCGCTGGTTGAGACTCTGGTGAAGAACTACGGCACAATGGGCTGTAGGATGTCCCTCAAAGTCCATATCCTTGATGCTCATCTTGATAAATTCAAGGAGAACATGGGAGCGTACTCAGAGGAGCAAGGCGAGCGCTTCCACCAGGATATACTGGACTTTGAACGCCGCTACCAAGGACAGTATAACGAGAACATGATGGGAGACTACATTTGGGGGCTGATTCATGAAAGTGATTTACAGTATAATCGTAAATCTCGAAAAACTACTCACTTCTAAATCTTTTGTAGTCATTTTTGTATTACTTTAGTATAAATACATGTTAATTTGGATTCATATGTTGTTTTTTTCTGACTTTATGTGAACGAAAAGACACATTCGCCCGTTTTCTCATTGGAAATAGATAAATTTCAAAATATCACTGTCCTGGTCACAAAAGCAAAGTTTGTGGGGAATAATAGCCATTTTCTATACTTTTGAGGCATAAGCAATTAGGAAATAACACTTACTACCCAGGAACAAAAATTGTGTTACATAGTGTAATAATAAAGTAACAGACAAACTAATGTTAATAAAACTAAAGCAAAACAACATGGTCTAGACACTTAAATCGCTATGTACTATGAAATTAGCTGGCAGATATGTTTCGGGCTATCACAATGGCAGAGGCAAAAATTACTTATGGTTAACTTAACGTTAATAAACTAACTGTCAAACTAAAATAACACAACACCCCTACACATGTTACAAAATGCAGCAGCAATATACAAGACATGCACATTGTTTAACAGCATGGTGCGGGAAACACCAAATTGCTTGATGGTGTTCTCTTGGGTGAAGTGTTCTCTTAAGTGTGCCTATACTCGAGATTGCTGTATGTGTAAGTACATAAGTAACTACTATGTAAATACACAGTAATTCGAGACACTTTATCTAAAGTGTTACCAATAATTCATTATAAACATAAATAACAAAGTCATAGACTGTTATAAATGAGAAAGTTTTGGGACCAGATTTCAGGGTGAAAATGGATCAAAATATTAAAACATATGGGCATGTATGCAATGTGGTTCCTGAAGCGATGGATATGCTGAAAAGGTTTGTAAAAGCATTAGCTTGCACAGAATACAGTGCTGCAGTAACCTTCTCCTGCTATTAGATTTCTGTCAAGTATTTAAAAAAAAAAAACTACAGGACTACAGCAAATAGCTATTGTTCATCTAGGATCTCTCCTTCAATAAACACTCTAGGCACAAAACAAAATGGCTAGTCGTCAGCAGTATCTTGCTTGGAGGCTGAAGCGAGGTAATTATATCTAATGAATAATCTGAAAAAGTATAACTGCCCTTCTATTGATGTATTCATGGGATCTGTATGGCCACTTAGGACCTAATTAGAATTAGTGTTGAGCTGATTAATGTGTTTGTATGGAGCTGCTATAAATCAATGAGAAGCAAAACAGCCCCACTGTCATTTTGCAAGGAAATGAAATGCAGGAGTTTCACTGTGGTGGTTTTAGTTTTATATTATAAATTGTGAGCTAGAATGCAGTTAAGTCCCTCGGTTAAGTTTACCGCAGTAGTTTGTGATATGGGTGTAGTTAGCATTTGGTTCATTGTCAAACTTTATTTTGAGTTATCAATATGTATTTAACAAATATACAATTAAGTATTTGCTAAAGTTTAGTTATGTGTTAATAAACAATCGATAGATATGCCATGCACGAGTATGCAATGGAAGCATGCAGTTTTAAATCAAGGGTGATTCAATTTCTCTACCAACCACTGTGGATAGTTTTGAACAAATGTGTTATTTACTGTCTGTTGTGCTGTTTCCATCATAAATATATTTTTCAACCTATTACGTTATGTAAGGGAAACCGTTTGGTTATTCCATTGTTTGTCTATGGCCCAGTGTGTGTGTGATTTAATACAGTAATCCTTTGCAGGGTTGGGGTCTGTGATGATGCCTGTTTTTCCATTCTAATTCCATTTCCAATTCCTTTTTAAAATCAGTTCCTTCCAAGTAATTGGAATTTATATTTGAGACATAATAATTGCTGCAATTGTTCAATGGCTGCTTTCATTTGAAGCCAATTTAATTGACTAACATTGACTTCAATTTAAGTTATTTGTTGCAATTTTGATCAATGATGTGTTGGAACTGATAAACAAGGAATTGGAATAGGAATTGGGAATTGATAAAAAAATAATTGACCCAAGCCTAAAGCCTCCACAATGGTTGCCTTGCCATTGACTATAGAGGAGCAGAAACGCTGGTGTTTTTGCAAGGCTTGAGGCCCCTGTAGACAAGAGTCTTCAGCTTCCTGACAGGCTCATTCATTTGATTGCATGCAGGGCACACTACAATTGCATGACTCAACAATCTTCACCTTGCCTCCTGTCAAATATCCTGCAAAATAATTGTATTTCATTGTATTTAGCCAGCTTGGCTTGTTTCCACAGAAAGATACAAAATAACAGCTTCTTGATAAAAGTTGATAAGTTCAGGGTTCTCAAGGAGTTTTGAAACCCAGTTTTTTTTTTTTTAACTTCACTCTTTTGGTGCTAAATCTACAGCCCATCATTCTTAATTTGTAACCTGAAGGCTTTTGAGTAGGAAACAAGATAAGGACCACAAGCTAAGGTCAATGTTGGTTATTTTTACATAGTGAATTGAACAAACATTTTTGGCTTTCTTCCATCTTCAGTAGCAATGCAATAGGTTTATACTTTTAGTGGTTGAGGCTAACTAAATAATCCCATTGATTTTCCACCCCATACTTAGTAATTCACTATATAAGAACTATGTTTTAGCAAACATGTATTTTCATTTTAAAGCATTATATTGTTTACTACACTACACTTTTTGCAAGCCGTGGTCATTTTGCCTGGGGAGTGAAATGGCCCTGAAATGGTGGGGGCATTCATTCATGCTTCCATTACTGACTTGACACACTATATCCTGCAAGACCCAGCTTTGACCCTGAGGACACTGCTGAAGTTAAATTAACTTGGGAATGAAGTTCTAGAAGGCAGGATTTCTTTAACCAAGTGTAGTACCAAATGTCATTGACTGCATATTTAAGCAGTCTATGACAGATAAGATTAATAATTACTATGTTACCTACAACCACTTTAAAGGTAGATTTAGTCCATTTATACATGATGCTTTTTCTTTGTTCTATCAAATTGAATTAAAGGGGGATTTAAATCTAGAGGTGAGAGAATGAGCATACGTTTTGACTCTTTTGCTAAGGCAGAGGTGTATTTGCTTATGTCCTTCTATGCCTGGAAGTTGAATAGGGAAATAATGTGGGTCGTAAAGCACATTATTTTATGATTGAATCTACCCCTGAGTTGCTGTTGTCATCTGCTATGATACTGATCCACAGTAGGGGAAAGGGTGGGGGGATCTTTATTAAAATGTGATGAACATGAGTTTGGGAAAAAAAAAACTATTTTAGCACACTCGAGCAAATTCAGTAAAGGGTGGATAGAGGATGGAATTGGAACTGATCGGCTGTTAAATTATTCATTGACAGCTCTGAATTTATTAGGCTGCATTGCCAGTAAATAGCAGGCCTGGCATCATACCTTTACTGGAAATGAATGCTAAACAGAGAACACAGCTTCCCACATCGATGACAGCCTGTGCGTGGCATGTCAGGAAAATTGTCTCGAAGTGGTGAGGTCACGCAGCAGCTCAGCTTGGGTTTCATCTTGATTTAATCTGAGATTGAATCTTCTTTTTTTATTTAGCTTGCCAATCTTCCATCACAGAGCATTCACATAGATAAAAACCAGGCTGATGCAAACGTGATCTTGCTATCTATCCATATAAAGGCAGGTAGCATGTAGTTAAACTAAAGGCATCTAGTAAAACATTTGAATATTACTACATGTCTTACTGTTGAGTGCTTTTGAAGTTATTGATGAGGTTTCCCTGGCTGCCATCCAGTCTGCTTGTGTTGTAACACTAATACGAGGTGGGATGTGATAAATGCTGTTTTACATATTGCACCTAGAAGCTCCTTGAATTGTAAACCACTCACGCTAGGCATTGGCTCAGCAGAGCTTAACAGAACATCTAAATTCCTGTAGTCCCAGAATGGCTCTCCTGGTAAAGGCACTGCCACAGGAGTGCAAGTTCCTGGCTGTGCAAAGTTGCCTGTCATCACTGGGGATTCCTCAGGGAGCATTGGGTCTGGTGCTCCTGTGGGTTAGGGAGGCAAAATCATTGGATCGTAAGACGGCCTCTGACCTTCAGTTCTCCTGAGCTGCTGTGTGGAATTGCTGCAGCAGGATAGATAATTGTATATTCTAAATTGGGTGGGTGAGCTTTGAAATCCCAACACGCAGAGCAACAGTTTTCAAGTTGAACTGCCGATTCATGAATATTACATGCTGTATAGGCTTTCCATTTAGTTTTTTTGTTGTTTTTTTTTAATCTGGATATTTTTCCCAAATGAGTGTCAGTATTGTTTGTATCAAACTATTTTACATATTATCAGCTTAATTGGTAATCACAGAACTGACGTTTACTGATTCAAAATCTGCACTCTCATCCCTTTGTCCCTGCGCTAAGACTGCTATTTTATAACCTGTGTCATTCAGTGCCATTTTATGGTACGATTTATTTATCTTTACAGTCTTAGGAGGACACCTCTTAGCACAACAAACAACATCAACTTATAATCTTTTTGCACTTCATTGAAAACACATTTCTAGAAAGCTTGATTGCATTCTGCTATTGAGCAGGGAATTACCACAGTTGCTGTGTTTATTAATTCAATCTGTTGCAGGTCTTGGCATAGTTAAACCCTTTTACAATCACACAAAGCTGTCTTGGGGGCCAAAAAGCAAGACTTACCAAGGACAGATCCATGGTTTCCATTGTGTTTAACCCTTTTCAGTCCTGGTGGGACCTCAAGGCCTTACCTTACGTCGTTTGTTAACATATGCTGTCAGCAGTCATGCTGGAACCCAGTCTGAGGTGTATAAATATATGTTGTTGTTTTTTTGTCCTTTTCTCATGTACAGTAGTGTGCACATTTTAGAACACCACAGTGCTTCTGTTTTGATTAGTTGTGCATATTAAATCAAACCACTGGAGCTGAAAATATTGGAAAATTGTCAAAATAGTCAATTTAATTGATGATTTGAATAGGCCACACGTGTAATTCATTTAAAATAGTAAGAGAAAAGGAACACACAGCCACAAATGGTAAAATGCATGAAACTTTTTAGAAGTTGTTTAAGGTGTCTAATTAAAGCACAAAGCGGTCTAACATTCATACATGAGTGCCTATTGGTTTCTATATCACTGATTACTGACCGAAAATTGAAATTCTCGCACCCAGAGGTTTTCGTGCAGGTACGAATATGAAGGATATAAATGATAAATCTTGAGGCGTTGTAATAAATTTGCTTACTACTGGAAACTCAATAAAGGTGTTTATTCTTCAGCAAATGTAATGACTGAAAGGGTTAAAAATATATATATATATTTGCAACAATACCCAGTACATAGGAAGAAGGTAAATGTTAAAAGTTACTGGGTGTTCTGTGATTCTTTGAAACACTTACTTTAATGTATAACCAAAAAAATCCAGTTGAGACAAATCTGTTCACTGTTGTGAAATCTTCCAGAAAAAGGCATAAAAAACCACCAGTTAACATGAAAATAATACATTAACACATCAGTGTTTGATATATCTCTTTACACTATGACTGCACTTGGCATTGTACTTTGCATGTACAAACTGGGTATCTGAGCTGTTTGGATCAGATTTTTGCTGTTGTTCTTTCAAAATAGGGGGTGGGGGGCTTTAGTAACTGATTGAAGAAGAAATAATCCGATCTTACCCAGAAAAGCACTATTTTCGGAAGGTACAGTTACTAATGGAATGATTTTGCTAACTATACATCACAACTGACAACTAATCAATTACATGTTCCACCACATTAGAGCCATACAGAGGATTATAGGGGATGTTTCACTGGCTCCAGCCGTCCTTTTAACCTGATTTATTGGGTGTATTTTTTGTTTGATTTGTATTCTTTCCCACAGACCAACAATTCTAATAATACTAATAATACTTCTGGTATTGTGTTCAGTGGCGTAACTTTGGTTTCAAAAGTGGGTGGGGGGACAGAGAGTTTCTGTAGCTGATGCATGCGTAAAGATTATTCTATCTGAAACAATGAAAAAGTGAGGGGGGACACGTCCCCTGTGTCCCCCCGTGTAAATTACGCCTATGATTGTGTTGTATGTAGATACCAATTGAACCATTACAAAGCATTGCTTGCGCGTGAGCAATTGTAATTGGGTTATTATAATTCATAATATGGGAAAATGATGAAAAAATAACCTAGATTTACAAATATAGCCCCCTTTTCCCCAGATTGAAGTAATAAAAGCCCTGGTTTAATTTAATTCTACAGCAATATGTAGATGGATGTTGTAATTTTGCAGAGGAACTGTCACTGAATATTATTTGGTATTACATCAAGGACAAAGACAGGTGAAATAAGTGCAGTCAGGGGTACTGTTTGACAGCCAAAGAAAATGATGATTGAATGATCTGACTTCTGAATGAGGTTGGGAAGATATTCATTAAGGGGCTGTACATAATGGCTGTACAAGTTTTGGTAATCAAATTATCTGCTGAAAAGAATTAGCCCGAGGTAGGGTCGTTTACAAATGTAATAATTCAGTGACAGCAGCTCGCAAGGGACCGATAATCAATTATATGTAACAGCACATTAAGTACATGAGTAGATTGGTGTTATCGTTGTGCTGACATCAGCGATATCCCTGATCTGCCTTTTCTAACACTGGGAAATTGGTTCAAGCTTGTGTTGCTGAAGCAATTCCTCGCATTATTTTTGATTAAACAAACTTTTTTTATATATATATATATATAAGGTTTTGCTCTACAGAGTTTAACATACCGCTGTCAAAGAAAAGTATGTTTGAAAACAAACAGAGGAGATACTTATAGGCGTTTGATGTCATGGTAACTACACTCATAGACTTCAAGGAGGCATAATGTTGGTTACTGCTATCTAGTGTGAGCTGATGGAAGGGAATTTGGTTTAAAACAGGTATCAAATGTGTTCCTGTTACCAAATTTTATAAACTATTAATTCTTACAACGAAAATGGAAACCACTCAAAACAGAAGACCAGTAAACTAATCTGAAATACTCATTTGTATATCCGTGGCCAATTTTTAATTTAAATGTTGGTGTTTGTGGACATGTTGCTTCTTACAGTTTGGCACAGTGTCCTAACAGCTCTGATGCAATCAAGCTCTCCTCAATCCTGACCTGAACCCCCTCCCCCCGTCTGCCCTTAAGTTGAATGTCTTCATTCACCTCAGGTAGCACCGCCAAAAACACCAGAAGTACATTGTAACTTTAGAGGCATTGTGAATTTATTAGACCACTTTTTTATTATAAAAAAAAATTCACACACCATAAAAAATCACATGTACAAAACTATAAGATTTGAAACACAGGTATGTACAGATACAAAAATCATGACTTGGGCAAGCTAAAGAGGGAAATGAAGTGGTTACTGAGAGCTTTAGTCTGTGTGCAGTGGGAATCAGTCCACACTTTGAATCAGTTCTTCATGGGTCAAGATAGCAGAGTGATGCAGTGGCAATAATGTCCATTTTGTGTTTGAAGAGATTTGGCACCCATGTTTTCTGTTTTCATGAAGCAAGAAGCATACCTGAAACCAAAATAAGAAAATTCCATAGTTACTATCTAGAGACAATTCTACAAAAATTGCTAAATCTCACAAATCTTATCCCCATCCAAATTGGGTAACACTTTACATTAAGTGTCTCTAATTACTCTATATTTGCATAGTAGTTATTTAGTAAAGATATGTTTTGCTTCCACATAATTTCAATGTTCTTATACATGTTTACAATGTACTTAATGTGTAATTATTTTGCATGGTATAACTCTTTCCTGATACAATTGTATACTTACATATATCGTACAAAAAGATGTACATATTAAGTACATTATAACTATGCATAATAACATTGTACTTATGTATAGATGCACATGTATTTGTTAAATACGCAGTAATTAGAGACACAATGTAAATTGTTACCCCAAAATCATAATGAAATGCAGGCTGGTAGCAGCTAAAATCATCAAAATGATATACTTGTGTAGAGCTAATTAATTTGAGGTTGTTACTGATTTTGACAAAAGTGTAAGTATTAAAAACAGTAAACAAAATAATAGACAAAGGTGTTGTATGTCACCAGTGTGAACAGATTCGGATTATTTGAAGTGTTTTATATTTTTACTTGTATGCAAGGAATGGACAAAAATCTCAAAGCAAGGCTTCAAAACTACATTGTCTTCAAAACTGGAGATTAAATAATCCTCTTTCAAGCACTGCCTGCAGCAGCAGGGGGGTGTGATATGAATTCTGTTTATAAGCTATTTTAGCTCAGGGAAGCAAAGGAAAAATGTAGGCAAAGTGAAAAAGACGTTCTTGTTTGCTTTTCCATATACTGTAATATGCTGTTATGAGTGCCCATTTAAGGAACATTTAGGCTGCTGAAATTAGCATCCAGCAGCTAATGGTTACACACACACACACACACACCCCACACATTTAAGGGAATACACAGTGGGAGTCCTAAACTGATTTAGTGTTTAGATCTACCAAACTGCTGTTTCCTGTGGTCTGATTGCAATCATAGAGTATGGGAGTGAGACTAACCTAACCTACACAGGAAGTAATGTATAAATCTGGTGGAAAACCTATATATCCCTTAGGTAAGGAGGTGGGTTTTAAAGCCTTGGTTATATGTGGAGCAGTACAAGGTTCAGAGATCCTAATTAGGAAGTTTCTCACCAAGCCATCTCAATGCAATACTGTAATTAGTGCTTCTTGAACTTTTTCTCAGTACTTGGGCTGGGGCTTCTGACTGCTAGCGTTCCCTTTTGAATTCCTAATTGTGAAAAAGAGCAGCATTCACGTACTGTATAGCTCTAAAAATAAACCTTGTATTATTTATATTAAAGCAATGGGATTTGCTGTGAAAGAAACCCCCCTTGTGGCATTTCAACTGATGGATAAAGTTAATTAAATTGGAAGGGGATATTGAGGTCCAGGAGCTTTAAATACTTCTGCAGGGTTAGTGAGATTTGGCAGCAGCTGTTTAATATCAGGCTGAGTTTCCATATAAACAAGCCCGGTGAAAAACACATGTGCGCTTTGGATAAATACACAATTCTTATCGCACGTTCACGCGGTCGGCTTATTAGATATGATTTATAAATGACAATATACTGTAACTGATTAAGTATCATTAGGTTGAGAATGTGAAGAGGATAAATCCTACTGTCTTGCAGGGGTATTGGATTACATGAACCCAGAAGGGTTGTTAGCAATCTATAGCTACATACACAGCACAATTAGAAAGATAGATTGTTTTGTTTAACTATTAACTGCACAAATGGCACACCATTGTTATTCACAAAGCTGTTTTTTTTTTTCAAAAGTCATTTTATTTTAAATGTGTGTCTCTTGTATTGCCTCAGCACTTATACTGTGAAGTTCTGGGTCCTGTTTATATATATATATATATATATATATATATATATATATATATATATATATATATATATATATATACACAGTGCCTTGCAAAAGTATTCAGACCCCTGACCAATTCTCTCATATTATTGAATTACAAATGGTACTTTGAAATTTCGTTCTGTTTGATATTTTATTTTAAAACACTGAAACTGAAAATCAATTATTGTAAGGTGACATTGGTTTTATGTTGGGAAATATTTTTAAGAAAAATAAAAAAACTGAAATATCTTGCTTGCATAATATTCAACCCCCACATTAATATTTGGTAGAGCCACCTTTCACTGCAATAACAGCTTTAAGTCTTTTGGGGTAAGTATGTACCAGCTTTGCACACAGTGTCGGAGTGATTTTGGCCCATTCTTCTTGGCAGATTTGCTCCAGGTTGTTCAGGTTGGTTGGACGACGCTTGTGGACCGCAATTTTCAAATAGTGCCACAGATTCTCAATTGGATTGAGATCAAGACTTTGACTGGGCCACTGTAGGACATTCACCTTTTTGTTCTTGAGCCACTCCAATGTTGCTTTGGCCTTGTGCTTGGGATTATTGTCCTGCTGAAAGGTGAATTTCCTCCCAAGCTTCAGTTTTTCAGTGGACTGAAGCAGGTTCTCTTGCAGTATTTCCCTGTATTTTGCTCCATCCATTCTTCCTTCAATTTTAACAAGATGTCCAGTCCCTGCTGATGAGAACCATCCACACAGCATGATGCTGCCACCACCATACTTCACTATAGGGATGGTGTGTCTTGAGGCATGGGCAGTGTTAGGTTTGCGCCACACATAGCACTTTGAGTTTTGACCAAAAAGCTCTATCTTGGTCTCATCTGACCTCAAAACCTTTTCCCACATCGTAGCTGGGTCACTCTCATGCTTTCTTGCAAACTCCAGACGTGCTTTCAGATGGTACTTTTTGAGTAACGGCTTCTTTCTTGCCACCCTCCCATACAGGCCAGTGTTATGCAGAGCTCTTGATATGGTTGACCGTTGTACCATTACTCCACTCCCAGCCACTGATCTCTGTAGCTCCTTCAAAGTGATTGTTGGCCTCTCTGTGGCTTCTCTCACAAGTCTCCTTCTTGTTTGAGTGCTGAGTTTTGAGGGACGGCCTTTTCTTGGCAGTGCCTGGGTAGTGTGATGTAGCTTCCACTTCCTGATTATTGATCCAACTGTGCTCACTGGGATATCCAAACACTTGGATATTATTTTGTACCCTTTCCCTAATCTATGCATTTGTATTACTTTATCTCTAACTTCTGTAGAATGCTCTTTGGTCTTCATTTTCCTTCAGATTCACAGCCTGACCAATGATCCTTCAACAGTGGGGTTTTTATCCAGAAAATGTGACAGCAACTTTAATGGTTCACAGGTGGAGGCCAATGGTAAGGTAATTGTGTCCTCGTTAGGGCAATTTGTTTCATCGCTGTAAACTGGGAGCTTCCACAGCACAGGGGTTGAATACTTATGCAAGCGAGATATTTCAGTTTTTTTATTTTTCTTAAAAATATTTCTCAACATAAAACCAATGTCACCTTACAATAATTGATTTTGAGTTTCAGTGTTTTAAAATAAAATATCAAACAGAACGAAATTTCAGTGTACCATTTGTAATTCAGTGATATGAGAGAATTCAGGGGTCTGAATACTTTTGCAAGGCACTGTATATATACTGTATATATTGGCCAGCAGGGTTGAAAGGTCACCTTGTCTCATGACTTGAATGGAATTAAGAAGTATACAGTGTTGGCACGTATAATTCCCCAGATAAGCTCTAAGCCAGGCTAAGACTGATACTATAGGGGAAAGGTCGAATAACTGAATATTTAAGCATCAGATTGCTCCAATTTTGAATTGGAATATGTTTCTATCGAATTTAGCATCACGTTACCTCTTATTCCACTCAAACCATGTGAGAATGTGATTTTTCACTCTTTTCTGCTCTGGTTCTACTACTATATTTTGAACCCCTGATTGGCTATTTGGGAGTTTTAAACCAATGCTGATTGGTGCATTTTCAAAGTAGACCTTGACCTTAATTCTGACTTGTGAAGGCTTTGAGGAACAGAAGTGTGCTCAGACAGTCCTGCTGTATGAAATATGCCTGAGACAAACTATAGTGCTACAGTAATTATACATTATTAATAGACCCATGACTCTGTTTTAAAGCAGACAGCATGAACAATGATATTGTGTAGTCATGCCCGATCAACTTGTAATCCCCTTATTCAACACATTGTATCCATGTATTATTGTCCCGACCATCCGAGCTTACACACTGTAATTCTTCTCTGCTAACACACCCTGTCTCAGGATACAAGCAGGGAGATAAATATGCAACTAAGATATAAAATACATGCAGTCCACTCTCATTCCTTTGCCCTCCGTTTCGAAATTAGACTCAAATATAGGCCACCAATAGCAAAGAGCAGATTTCCTCCAATGACAACCCCCTTGTTAAATAGCAAGACTCGCTTACAACAAAACAGAGTAACACTTTATATTAAGTGTCTTTAATTACTGTGTATTTTCATAGTACTTACTTAGGTAATACATATGTACTTACACATAAGTAGTATGTTATTATGCAAAGTTACAATGTACTTAATGTAAACATCTTTTTGAACAGTATACACAAGTACACAGTTGTATCAGACAAGTGTTAGGGTTATATATGAAGACGGAGTTCACGACTGCAAAGAGACGCCAATCTGAATGAAATGAATGTTTATTTTTAATTGTATTACTACTTGCCCCAGCTACAGAAACTGCCCCCACCCGCACCCCGACCCAAACTTTCGAAACCAAAGTTACTTACACTGGTTTCATCAACCACAAATGGAGAAAAGACCTCCGCGGAATGTGATCTACAGGAGTCCCTTGCTAATAAAAACAATGTGTGGTGTGGACAGCTGGTTAGTTCAATTTTCTTTAATAACCTGGTTGACTCACCGGCTGCAGTAACTTCTTCACTTGTGCAGTGTGGGGTATACAGCAAGTCAGAACCCTTTATAGCGAATGTAAAAGCCTGTTGGTTTTTAAAGGTCAGTGATGACAAAAAGGATAGATGAGTTACGTGGGAAAGCAGTCGTTTAAGAAGTTCTCAGTCAAGGTTGGGAAAATTCTTGGATATGGGAAAAGGAATGGAAAGTCCAGATGGAGGTATAAAAACGTTCCCTACGAGTCAGCTTGCTGATTCCAGTAGTACAAGACGACTTGGAATGTTCTGGAAGGGAAACAGAGAAAAATAAGCCACATTAGAAGATGTATCAAAGAAGGTCTTCTGGTTTTCATTCCACCGGAGTTCTCAATTACTTAATTGAACCAATTCATTTCTTAATGGGTCAACAATAAAATTAATGTCCAGGTCCATTGAGGATTTAAAGATACCCAGAAAACCTGCAGGATTTTGGCCCTACGGGACCAGGGTTGGCCACCCCTGGTTTATGCAACCAATCTGGATATCTAACTAAGGGCCGGATCAAATCAAAGTTAGCACGTAGCGAACAAGGACATGAAAGCGTTGGTGGTAATAAAACACAAGAAAAATTCCAAATGAAATCTCGCAGAACCAAAACAAGCACTTTTCACCCTTCAAAAAGCAGCTATCGCTTGTTGACTACAAGTGGGTTGAGAAGGGGGGGAGTGGTTTGCTATCGCCCGACCAAATCGACTCAATTCCAGCTATAAATCACATCGCAAGACTTTCGCAGGACTGGATTTTATAGTCAACTTCGAAGTTGTCGAAACTATCACATATTAAGCAAATAGTAAAAAAATATCACTAAACATCCTGATATTTGCAAAAAAAAGGGACATGCCTCGAACACACAACACCGAATAACTTAAAATTAATAATTTACAGTATCAAATATTATTATATGTATTAGGCCTATTATTATCATAATATATGTTATGTTTGTTGCACCATTAAACGAAACACGCACAAGACTGTTTTGTTCGATACCTCTTTTTTTGTACCAGTTTGAGTTAAATGTTTAATAAAGCAATGTGTATTGTTTCTTTAATACCTACAAACAATAAACTCTTTTCTACTCACGGATAGCTTTGCACGGAGCAATGTCTCTCAGTGATGGTAAAGCATTTCAGATATATTTTCTTTTATTTTGTGTCTTTGTGGTGTCCACGACAAACTATTTATTTTTAAGTCCACGAGTGGAGCCCTCAAAGTGTGCTTGCATCATCATTGCATTTTGTGTACTTCACAATTCTCCCGTGATGTAATGCTGCCACAAGAGGCCAACATTCCCCAGCAAAAAGAACAGCCAGTTGCTGAGGAACGGCATGATCCCGGTGATGAGGGAGCAGGAGGTGATGGGTCTGAGGGTGAGGAGGATGTGGGAGCCTATTCCCAGGTTCTATGTAGGTAGGTATACAAATATATGTTATGCACAAACTGTGCAAGAATAATTATTAAATGATACTGTATATTCCCGCATTCCAACATGTCCTAAGCCTTACATTGCACTTTGAAATAGGCTATCAAAAAAAAAATAGCGTTTTGTTTTTGGTAGCGTTTTTCCTGTTTCCGCCTGTGGAAGGGTGGTGGGTAATTCACTGACTCAGAGACAGACAGGTGTATTTGGAGCCACCACACAGGTGCCCAGTTTTATTTTCGTTTTGACGGTGTAGTTGTTTTCTTTAGCCCGCAGATGGCGCTGTGTGTCCGTGGTCTGCTTACCAGCGATGGTAAACAGAACCACGGAGAATACCAGAAGTCTGGTAAACCAGTTATTGGGCAGTAGCACTCGCAGGTGCTTCAAACAAAAACAATGAAAACAGAAGGCAAAAGAAAAAGAGAAAATAAAACACAGTAATAAACCTACAAAGAAAAAGGTGCTGCCCTTGGCAACGAAATCCCGGTCGCTGCTACCCGCACGACCCGGATCTCCGTCCTACTCTCCCGACTCGCTATGCTTGCCTATTCAATACTTGGGGTTCTGCCCAAAGTTTCCCCGCTCTCCCTGTTTCTATCAGGAGGCTTCTTTCTCTCCGCTGATCCTCGCTCCCGACCAGCACTTTCCGCACATCCAGCGCGTCTAAAAAGGCAGACCTGAGGAAACAGCAGAGCATTATCTTATAGGGCCAACAATCTCCCCAAGACCCGCCTCCCAGCCATTCAGAGAGAGGGAAAGTCCACACACACACTCTCCCACCTCCCCGTGTCAAGGCCATGACTGACAGGCGGTTGTTGGATGACTGCTGCCCCCCTCCTGCAGCACTGTGAACACACCAGCAGAGTCAGTACAGATCTCTCCCCATCACACCGCCTCTTTTGGAAGGTCTGGAATGTGAGCTGTGATTGGTCCTACTTTTGCTTCTCAAACAAGCGATATCCGTCTCCGACCCTTTCACGGATTGGAAATGGCTAGTTTTGGTTTTGGAATAAAGAAAATGCGATATGGAAACTAGCGATATTATCACATAAACACCCTTTCGCAAAAGCGATCAGGGTTTGATTTGGTCCGGCCTTAACTTTTAGTTAATTTAACTGCTGACTTGTAAATGTTTTCTTTAAGTAACTTGTGATAGAAGACAAAGGATGCTATTCCAAACTCTAATGTTTATGAGCATAGCCTCAGTAACAAAACCTTTGTGTGAGTGTGTGTTGCTGTCCTGCTCAATAGCCCTATCTACTGTGGATCAATTAATCCACTGTGTTTTACTAGCTGTTTATCTGGTTGGATTCATAAGCAGTCATCACAGAAGCTTTTTCTCTGATCAACATCTCGAAAATAACTAAACAGGGAAACAAAAATTGCACATTACTCTTTATAGCGATGGCTGTTTTCCTGGTGTTGCAGAAGAAGTCATCAAATTTTAAAATCACTCCAGTCCCGAGGACTCTTCGTTTCTTCCCCGACCTGAGCCGTCTGGGGATCTGTGGGAGACCAAAAGTCCATGAAATACAAATTAAAGATCTATTTTAAAAAGTCATGCCTGTTGTGTTAGATCTGCAGAGTCCTATAGCCATGCCCAACCGGTTTACATGTTGAATATGGCTTTTATTATAGTGAAATATGTATATTAATTATATATATATATATATATATATATATATATATATATATAATGGGTTGGGAGGTATCTGCGTCCTGATTGGCTGATAGGCATTCCAACCCATTGAATTATTACAGTACAACCAACGGGAAAAAACAAGTCCTAGCATCTAAGACTTTTTACAAACAGATATTGTGTCGAGCATTTTAAGAATGTTTACAAAAATAATTTTGAATTGGCCGTCATTTTTTCCCCCCAATAAAAACAAAATAATAATACATCAGACTTCCTCCATGTAAATTCTAACTTGTTTGGTGACTCCAATGTCCACACATTCCTGGAGGATTTAGACCGCAACAGTTCAGTAACAGAACCGACAGTAATAATTAACAAAATAAATCAGGAAAAAATGAAACCGTGAGTACTACAAGACACCTCTCTCTCAGTACTGCTGACATGAATACAATTTAAGCCAATAAAAAAGTAACTGCTTGGGCTGTATCAGTTTTTAGTGATTGGTCAGCACAAACAAAAAATATGGACTGGAAAATTGCATCTAAGACTGAAATAAACACAGTTTTAAGAAGTTTCTTTGCTGAAGTGAGAACATCAGCTGTCACACAGTATTCAGTTCAATTTCAGATGCCCACTTTAAAACAGCAAACAGTGTCTTCATTTACATGCGACAACAAAAAGACAAGTCACAACATCACCCTGCTGTATCCCAAACAGACTTAAACAAACTTAAGTCATTGGTACTCTGGACGCAGATATCTCCCAACCCATTTTATAAGGTTGTTTAAGAAGCTATTGGGCACCAGCTGAGAAAGACAGGAAGTCCTGGAGTTACATCCTCTCTGGAGTACCGTTGTCAACTCATAAACAAAACGAAGAAACAATCTCTCCAACTCACCAAACAGTGCCACCTACTGCACAATCCAACTCTATAACCAGCCATTTAATTTATAAAACTACATTCCCTGGTACAGTCAACTTCATGAGACAAATACTGAAAATATTCTGATAATTTATTGAATGTATTTGAATTTATTTAATTTATTATTAAAAATAATTTATTTATCTATTAAATTCATTGGAACTATTACATTTATTGGAACTATTTTTCCTAGCATAGTAATATATTTAGGAAAAAATAAATCTATATTAATTTTTAAATAAAAATGTGTCTATCTTTATTTCTAAAAACTAGTAACCCATTTTATAAGCACAATAAGACATTCCAGGGTGCTGTTTGTGCTAGAATAACCGCACTTCCAGGCCCCTGGTAGCACAAATCCATCCTTGGCCATGACACGCTTGAGTGACTATGACTGAAGCATATGCACTTAATCACCTAATTAGTGAGACAGTTGATTGGACACTGGATATGGAGTGATTTCAGCTGTTAAATTGCAAGCTTGAATAAAAACTATAAAGAAAATCACAGGAAAAAAACAATATGCCACATCTGTCAAGAGAGCTGGACTAGGGGAAGCATACTGTAGCTTGTAGTCTTGGGTGCTCACAGCCAGCAATTTCAAACTTGGCGAGACGGTATAACCAGACACACACTGTCAGTGACAGGCCACGAACGGAGACCAAGAGTCACAACACCTGCCCAGGATCGACAGATCATTCTGCAGCATCTTCAGGATGTCAATTGTTAATCAGCACAATAAAAAGTCACTGTACCTGTTCTAAAAATGTTATCCAAATATAAGTGATAAGTTTCTTTTGATGCTCAGTGTGTGTGTGTGTGTGTGTGTGTGTGTGTCATATATACTGTATATATATATATATATACAGACGTGCTCAAATTTGTTGGTACCCCTCCACAAAAAACGAAGAATGCACAATTTTGTCTGAAATAACTTGAAACTGACAAAAGTAATTGGCATCCACCATTGTTTATTCCATATTTAATAGAAATCAGACTTTGCTTTTGATTTTTTATTCAACATAATATTGTAAATAATAAAACAAATGAAAATGGCATGGACAAAAATGATGGGACCACTAACCTAATATTTTGTTGCACAACCTTTAGAGGCAATCACTGCAATCAAACGTTTTCTGTAGCTCTCAATGAGACTTCTGCACCTGTTAACAGGTAGTTTGGCCCACTCTTCCTGAGCAAACTGTTCCAGCTGTCTCAGGTTTGGTGGGTGCCTTCTCCCGACTGCAAGTTTCAGCTCTTTCCATAGATGTTCGATAGGATTCAGATCAGGACTCATAGAAGGCCATTTCAGAATAGTCCAATGTTTTGTTCTTATCCATTCTTGGGTGCTTTTAGCTGTGTGTTTTGGGTCATTATCCTGTTGGAGGACCCATGACCTGCGACTGAGACAGAGCTTTCTGACATTGGGCAGTACGTTTCGCTCCAGAATGCCTTGATAGTCTTGAGATTTCATGGTGCCCTGCACAGATTCAAGGCACCCTGTGCCAGGCGCAGCAAAGCAGCCCCAAAACATAACCGAGCCTCCTCCATGTTTCACTGTACGTATGGTGTTCTTTTCTTTGAAAGCTTCATTTTTTCGTCTGTGAACATAGAGCTGATGTGACTTGCCAAAAAGCTCCAGTTTTGACTCATCTGTCCAAAGGACATTCTCCCAGAGGGATTGTGGCTTGTCAATATGCATTTTAGCAAATTCCAATCTGGCTTTTTTATGTTTTTCTTTCAAAAGTGGAGTCCTCCTGGGTCTTCTTCCATGGAGCCCACTTTCGCTCAAAAAGCGACGGATGGTGCGATCAGAAACTGACGTACCTTCACCTTGGAGTTTAGCTTGTATCTCTTTGGCAGTTATCCTTGATTTTTTTTCTACCATTCACACTATCCTTCTGTTCAATCTGGGGTTGATTTTCCTCTTGCGGCAGCGCCCAGGGAGGTTGGCTACAGTTCCATGGACCTTAAACTTCTTAATAATATTTGCAACTGTTGTCACAGGAACATCAAGCTGCTTTGAGATGGTCATGTAGCCTTTACCTTTACCATGCTTGTCTATTATTTTCTTTCTGATCTCCTCAGACAACTCTCTCCTTTGCTTTCTCTGGTCCATGTTCAGTGTGGTGCACACAATGATACCAAACAGCACAGTGACTACTTTTCTCCATTTAAATAGGCTGAATGACTGATTACAAGATTGGAGACATGTGTGATACTAATTAAAGAAACGAATTAGTTTGAAATATCACTATAATCCAATTATTTATTATCTTTTCTAAGGGGTACCAACAAATGTGTCCAGGTCATTTTAGAATATCTTTGTAGAATAAGCAATAATTCATCTCTTTTCACAGCTTCTTTGCTTTATTCTCTGACATACCAAAGGCATGCAAGTATACATGATAAAATAGCTTTTAATTTCATCACTTTTCAGGAGGAATGAAGCATTACTGTAAGGGTACCAACAAATTTGAGAACGTCTGTATATATATATATATATATATATATATATATATATATATATATATATATATATATATATATATATATATAATACTTCAATGGATATAATCCCTGAAATATGCCCTTAGAATTATTTGTTTTACAAACCGGTCTGCTAAAAGCCTTTGTTTCCCAAATATACAATTTGTTGCATTTCTTGCAGATAATGCAGTAGACAATGCCTTTAGAGGTACATGTAAAATGTTCATGAATGTTGAATGAAGATTTAATGCCTCTAATCTTTGCTTCAGAATGAATGTATTTACAGGTCTATTAAATGGATAGACCTGTAAATGTGCCTTTCAAATGTTCCCCAGAAGGACGAATATCACTGTGTACCACATGTTGTCTTATATTCTTGTCTCTTCTATATGACATTGTGACAGACAGAATGATTTTTAGTGATAGATCTCCCTCCCGACCTGTGAGGGCGCTGTGTAAAGAGAACAGAGTGCCCTGGACTGGATGGCCAGACAATTAATTCCCAGGGTTAGGCGGAAGTCGGCCATCTAGAAAGGGGGCGGAGCTACGGTACACTAAATCAATGACCCGGAAGGGAAACAATGTGGCAGCCGCGGATTGGAGGAGCGGTTGCAATCATTAACCAAGGGGTCATGACTGATGGTGAAGGGGACGTAGCAAAGTGATCTGTTCCTTTGTTATGGTTAACACTAACCCGGAAGGTGAACCGTATTGTGAATTGTGCGTGTTTTGTTTGTTTTGTCGTGTTTAATTATACTTGTTTGTTGTTATTAGACGGCTGACACGATCTGGAGCTGTCACTACAGGCCAGCACAAAACACAAACATCACTACACTTGTATCACGATTAATTGTATTTGCACCACGAGCACTACAGCACGCACATTGGACATGTGACCCTGTTTGCATATTGCATAAAGACCATGTTTATTGTTTCAGGACTGAACCCTGTGTTTTTTACTGAGCAATATGCATCATTGTGTATTGCAAGTTAACATTATTATTTACCCGTACCATTGTTGCTGTCTTTCTCTTGAGCACTGCATCACCTCTACACCTCCGCACTGCAACCACTTTGCCACAGACATCAAGGGGGGGAGTCTTGAAAATAGGCGCTGTAGGTCTTGTTGTAAAATTTCATTGCACAATTGTTTGTATCTTTCTGTTGATAGGGTATTGGTAGGGTAACTTTTATATATATATATTTTTCTCAAAGAGCCAACTTCCCAGCATTTCAGTATGTATGTGCCTGTGTCAAGGGCAAGTGTTTTTGAAAACAAGCATTGGAGGTATTTATAGGCTTTTTGATGCCATGATAACCACACATTGATTTTTCTTTAACCCCATATATATAGTCTTGTGTTTTTCTCTGTTACTTCTAATATGGATATCCACAATACATTTGAAATAACTAAGTAGCAATGCCTGGGTACCAATATTTACACAGCCAGCATTAGTAAATGATTATTTCATTAAAATATGGTTTCTTCTAGCTGTGCTGCTTTAGAAAGAATAGATATTGTGTGTATCTCTTTTGTAAATCAAATAAAGCAAGGATTAGGGTTATATTAGTCCAAAAATGTACACATTAAGTACATGTAACTATCCATAAACTATGCATAATAACATTGTAATTATGTGTAAGTGCACATTATTATTATTCATTTCTTAGCAGACGCCCTTATCCAGGGCGACTTACAATTGTTACAAGATATCACATTATACATTATTTCACATTATACAGTTATCACATTATTTTTACATACAATTGCCCATTTATACAGTTGGGTTTTTACTGGAGCAATCTAGGTAAAGTACCTTGCTCAAGAGTACAACAGCAGTGTCCCCCACTGGGGATTGAACCCACAACCCTCCGGTCAAGAGTCCAGTGCCCTAACCACAACTCCACACTGCTGCCCATATATTACTGCTGCACATGTATTTACTAATTACTATGTAAATACTAAGTAATTAGAGACGTTTAATGTAAAGTGTTTCCGATTCCCCCTAAACAATATTCAACCATCATTCTTTTACAAATCCCTTTGCGTTACTGCCTACCGCTAACCATCTCAATTTACAATACAAAACCCACATTTGCTTCTGCAAGATTGCATGTACAGTGTTGTGAGGCACACTTTATCACCATCGTAACTGTGGGGAAAACACACACATAAGATTTAGTAAAACTTACCTCCTGATCCTTCACTGGTACCCCTCACTTCCTTTGAAGACAAAGAGGTATGGCGAATTAGCTCTGCACTAGTCCTCGATTTGCGTCTCTGTGCAGGCACTATTATGTCCTCGGCGGTCATTTCTGAGATTTGGGTGACCTTTTCGCATTCCACTACCAGGGCCACGGTATTTGAGTCCCGCACTGTGGAACCGCTGACACATCCTCCAACTCCCCCACTGACATTTCCAGAGGAGGCTTGGACTTGCTCGTCCTGGCTCTCTGTCCCTTTGGAGGTAGACCTGGTGACCTGCCCTGCTTGGCCTCCGTTGGTCTGGGAGCAGACGTTATTGACTCCAGCCTTTGTGGGTTCCCCATTGTTGTTGTACACCTTGTATCGGATCATCAGGATGATGATGAAGACCAAGACGGAAGCCACTATGATGCCTCCAATGATGATGATCATGGTCCCACCAAGAAACTGAGTGTGTATGGACTGGCAATGGCTGTATTCCTGTTCTGTGGTGAACTGCAGGCAGCCCACGACTCGCGTGGCTGTCAGTGTCGTTATCCCGTCGTCGTAGACTGCCAACACACACAATTCGTACTCTCGTCCCGAGATGAGGTCCTTCACTAGGAAGTCTTTGCTCGTAGAAGGGATCATTCTGGAATGAAACCAATGGAAATTGTGGGAAATTGGGATCAGGGACATGAATCTTACTTTGAAAAAGTACAATACTACTGATTTATGGTTCCAAAATGTAATCTGTTACATATTACTGATTATTTTCTTATAGAAGTATCACTTTTTTGATATATCACTTATGCTATATGGACATTTTGTTATTGATTACAAATGGCATCATTTTTAAATTCTGCTTCAAATGCACAAATGATTAATTACTGTTCAATCTTTTAATCAACTTCACCTTTTAAAAGTAATGAAAAGTAATCTCTGTTACTTTTGGCCCTGAAAAGTAATCTGATTACTTGTCAATATTATATATATTTTTTTTTAAAAGTATGACTGTAATAAGATCACAAGTAACGCGTTACTGACTTGATAGTTTTAAAACCGTTATACTAACCATTGATAATAAAATATTACTGATTTCATGCAGGAAGTAATTGAATAGTGCTCTGTGTCAGTGACAACAAGAGCTGGACATGAGGAGACACATTTCATTTTCAGCATTTCCCAATATGACAAATGTATTTTAGAATACATTTATTAACCCACACATGATAAGTGGTTTTATAATAACTTCATTTTATTGTTACATCCTAGAGATGGATTAGAACAGTCTATAAAGAAGTTTCCAAGTTGGATACATGCTATGCTCCCCTACTTCATTTATATTAACTTGAATCATAAATCACAATCATAAATTCACACTCAGAATCAAGAGGTGATATATGGGCTGGGGCCTTCATTAGTTTTATGTGATATGCATTATACATGTCAGAGCTTTTGCATAACACATGGATGTGTGTAGCACATGGTATACTGTCAATCAATCAATCAATCAATCAAAGTTAATTTATATAGTGCCCTTCATACAGGTGTATCTCAAAGCACTTTACAGGACAAATATATATATATATATATATATATATATATATATATATATATATATATATATATATATATATATATATATATATATAATTATAAAAATGCCAGCCCAAACAATTATGTTTTTAGTCTGGATTTAAAAACAGATAGAGTCTCAGCTTCCCTCACATGTGTAGGTAGCTCATTCTAAAGTGTGGGGGCTCTATAACAAAAAGCCCTTCCTCCACTTTTAACATACTAAATTTTAGGGATTACCAGCAATCCCATATTTAGGGATCTAAGGTTACGATTCGAAATATCTGGGGTAAGCAGTTCTCCTAAATAGATTGGTGCCAAGTTATTTAGGGCCTTATAAGTTAATAACAGTATTTTAAAATCAGCTCTAAAATTTACAGGAAGCCAGTGTAAAGAAGCTGGGGTGATATGTTCCCTTTTTCTGTTTTTAGTCAAGATTGTACTTATTACTGTTTTTTATAACTTTTTTTTTCAAGCTGCGGCATTATGGGTTATTTTCTCATGTATTAAAGGCCTGCAGCTATGCTGTACAATCTGGGAAGGCATTTGCATTGTAATGTAAACTAATGAGAACGAGCTCTTTTCAAATATGCAAATGTGATCATTGCCCTTAATTTGGGTGAATGTGGATTCAATTAAACGTGAATCATATTTCCATTAAGAATCGGATGATTGGTCTTCATACCTTGAAGAAACGTAGGTATATTAGTTATGCTAAAATTAATAACAGAGATTAACGTAAATGTAATGAACAGTGCAGAAATTCTGTAGAACTGCTTGGTAGTTGAGCATGGCAACAGGTAAAAGTCACTAGCCCAAGGATATTAGTGGTATTTTGTACATGACTCAAATTCAGAATGTGTTTGTAGGGTTACTGGTTGGCATTTGTCAGTTTCAAACTCAGCTCTGTATATGTAAGACCATTTTTTTATACATTCTGTGTAGGTGTATTTCAGAAAACTGGCATATGAACACTTGAATAAATTCTCAACATAATACAAAACTGCCATTGTACATATAGTGCTAGCCAAAGCCAGCTATTCACCTGTCGCAAGAGTGTTGCAATGCAGTAATTAAAAAATGTATCGGCTTTGCAATCCTGTTTTTTCTGACTGGCATTGAATCAGCTGCACTTCATTAGTCCTGCCAACAGGTGGCAAAAGAGCAGGAGAGAGCGCTGTGGACTTTAAGACTAAGCTTGAATGACAGCCGTGCATTTTGTCCGAGCACAGCTGAACTACACGTGGTTCACGCTCATTCAGACTGTTTTACATATCTCTTATCTTTAATGATATGTTTCCTTGTAATTTTAAATTGCATATAATTGACATTCTGCATCTCCGTGCATCTCTGCATCTATAATTTTATAGTTACAACAAAATGTGCAATTTATTGGGGGTACTTCAAAAAAGCAATAATGTGGAGCTTAATGATCCATACATGTATATGACACATGAGCCATACCTTGCACTTGCTCTGATTTAAAGGGTGGTGATTTTTAAATCAATTGCATGGATCCTGATATTTAAGTATTACACTAATAGCCACATCAGTACAAACTGTATATATAAGCTTTTTGAACTTATATATAGAGGGTTTCCCAATTGACTTGTCCAGTAAGGCAATCACTGTTGCTTCCCATGAATAATGAAACGCTTGTGTTCTAAAAGCTAAAGGCGCACAGAACCATAAAGGCTGTGCTTTGCCACTGAAATGGCATTATGTATTCTCCTCACGGTTTTGAAAAAACACAGCTCTGAGGCTAATCAGCCAGCAAACTGGGAGCAACACCACCCTGGTGATGTAGTGCGGTGAGCGAAGAAACTCTGCATTATTGATATCGATCAAGCGTAGGGCATCTCCGTGGCAGAATGATGTATAGCAAGCACCTGGGAAAAGGGGAATTTGCATTTCAAATACAGAAGTTAAAATAACCAGGGGACACCTGGAGATACAGCCACTGTGTCATCATAACAGAAACGCGAGCTGAACCGTTCCTGTACTGTTAAGTTGACATTAAAGGATAAATGAAGGTTTTTATTTTCCCGTTAACTGATAATTCTGTCCCAGTGTTCAGACTGAATGTCATTTTAATTTTTTTTTGTACATTGCTTTTACTATTTAACCCTTTCAGTCCTGAATTATTTTTGACGAGGTGTAGAATAAAGTCCTTTATTGAGTATACATCTCTGGCCAAATGTTTTGCAGCACCCTATAGAATTAACTAATTTTGCTTCATAAAATCGAATGAAACCTGCTGAACAATGTTACGTTAACATATTGAATTACATACCGCTTTATAGTTTTCCATATACTTGACGAAAAACTGAAAACAAACAAAAAATGTGCCATTCCGAAATCTGATATGAAATACTGTAATACTATTATGGCTTCTGGTAGATATCATTTTGTAGTTTCGTTGATGACATGATGTTAAACAAAAAATCTAAATTATGTTCATATATATATGTTTTTTATTATTATGTCGCACTCCTAAAATTTTAGGTGATACAAAACTTTAGACAAGAGCTGTATTTCTACATTACTGCAGACTGGAATTGGAAATTAACTGATATGAAAGTTTTCCCAGGACACCCCTCAATTGTCAGTCTCTTCTTGAGAGTGGTCCGGTGCTGAATAGCAGGCAAGCAGAGGGTGTTCAGGTCAGGACTGAGGTGCTCTCTCTTGCAGAGATGTGAGTTGAAGGTGTCATAATGTCTGGCAACACCTTACCCAACTGCTGTTAGTGCCATTGTACATCACTTTTCATCAACACAAAATCTACAAACATCCCTATTGCTTGAACTGCAGTCTAGTCTAAACAAAAGCACAAAGAGAACACCAACAGGCTGTCTATAGAAGTTATTATATTTAATCACATTTTCTATATGATATCACGCATAGGCTACAGTTATTGAAAACATGCTGTTGCTGCAATTTTGGTTTATTTAATCTAACCCACAGCTTTAAATTATAAATTATATAGTTATACTGGGGCTGAATGGGATTGATACTATGGGATGGGGTAAATATGTCATGCAATACATTGAGTGCTTCTATTCTGATGCCAAATTGTGTTGTCTTTTTTTGGGGATTTAGTGTTGGAAAGAGTCACTGCCACTTCAATACATTTCAGTCACAGCATTAAATCTGTATGAAAAGAATGCACTACATTTTCCAGGGGGCAAACATTAAGCCACAATAGTAGCACATATCAAAATGATATGATCTGGAACTGAAAGAAGCACATGGCATCATACGTGCAAAACCTGGCAACCTAATAGCTTCAGTGTCAGATAGTGAACTGAAACAAAATGCATGGAACGAAAATATCAATAAATCTGTTCATATATTCTACAATCGACGTTCCCTAATATGTAATCAATTACTGTACATGTTTAATATCTTATGTGTGTTGTGCATCATTCTCTATGGTTTCTCATTTTTGCCGTGCTTACTCCTGCACTACAGCAGTGCTTCTGAAAAGACTCCTCACCGCTGATCGTGGGGAACATCAATAGGCAGAACATCGAGTCATGTGTTGTACAGCCCTGTTTCATGCCATGTGGTCGTAAATGGGAATACGGATTTAGCATGCTGGCACCCAGTCTCACAGAGCAGTTATTTCATGAGTACAAAACTGTTACCTTGAAACAGTCCCTCCACTGTGTTTCAATTAGTTTCAAAATCAACTGGAATTATACTACCCCCTGCACAGTTGATGGTAAAAGGGAATCGTTCTACTGTGAATTAATTAAATGCAAAATTATCTGCAAAGCTGTGTAACAGAGCAAGATTATCCACACTGCTCCTTTAGGCTCTGCACCATCCATACTCTACACAGAATGATGCTTTTCAAATTACCACACTGTGCCCCCCACTCTCCATGCCACAGTTTCAATGCATGTTTAAATTTCCTCCAGCAGCATCCAAGCTTGTGATCTTCAGTCGTACTTCCTGCTGTGCGTCCCACATACTCATAGACCAGAACTCCTTCTATAGCTGAACAGGCTCCTGAACAACATGGGTTTAAATGTAGAATCAAGTACTGGCTCTGATATCTTAAACTGTCTACTAAGCTTCAAAAGCCATTTTAAAGGTGTTTTTCCCTTCCCCCTTTCCTGAGCCCAGACCATCTGTAGTTTAAGGTTGGTAATTATGTTTGAGCTGAGATTGTTGATTACAAAGTAATACACATTTGGTGTACTGTAACTATGCATAATAACATTGTCATTATGTGTAAGTACACATGCATTTACTAAGTAACTACTACATAAATACACAGTAATTAGAGACTCTTAATGTAAAGTATTACTGAATTTTCAACACAAGGAAAGGGAGGGGAATGTTGCTACTGCTTCCCATATAAAAGTTTACCATAGTAAACTTGCAGTTTTCCCATGCTTTCAATGAATGTACTATGCATTTACCATAGTGTACCATTGTTTGCTATGGTTTTAAATGTGATTTACCCCACCTCTCTGTGCTTTACAGTGCTAACCAATCCCGTACCATGTGTTCACTGTGTTTCATTACATTATGCTTTTACTATGGTAAACCTCTGAAAGGGCAATCGTTTGAAGTGCTTACTTAAGGTTTAATAAATGTTTGTTTCTGTTTTAATTTAGATGATGAGGACGCCAGAACAACAGCAATACAGATAGAAATGACAGGTAAGAAAACCTAAAGGCAACCAAAATGTGCATATCCAGTTTTGCTGTTTAAATACAGGTGTGCCCTTTTAGTATGTAACTAAATGTATACAAATCTTTTTATTTTATTTTTTTAGCAAGTTGGGGCGTACTGATTTTACAGCATCGGTTCACGAAGTAAAAGTAATTTCCTCTTGCGCATCAAATTAGTTTGGGTTCTAACTCCGTGAACAAATGCTACAAGCGATCAAGTGGTCCTATTCCAGAATTGCCCAAGCAGCTAGGGTTTCAGTGGTCAGCATTATCAGCTTTTAATGAAATACCCCATTCTAGTCCAGGCAGTGCTTTAATGATATTGATCATGTTGAAATACTGTCACAGCAGTGAAAGAGATAGCCAGTGTTCCTGCTGAGTTTTTCAGATCTATGTCCAGGAGGGGTGTTTAATTAAACATTCATACTGTACTTAAAGAGTAAGTAGCGGGGTTCCAAATAACATAGCGTTGTACATCCCGCGTGTTGCTACAACTGTTTTAACATCCTGACAACTTTTTACCCTTACCACTTTAAACTCTGTTTCAAAGCTCTTTTTAAAATGGCCTCCAGATCACTGCAGGAAGAGCAAAAAAAAAAAAAAAACACATAAGTGCTCTGGCTTTTCTGTTCCGTATCATGGATCATTATTGCTGTGCTACTTACATGACAATGTGGACAATAATCCTTACACTATCAGTGCACTAGAGCGGCCATTTTGAAAAGAGCTTTGAAACACAGTTTAAAGTTATAAGTGGAAAAAGTTGTTAATAAAATGACAGGTACATTATTTAAACATGTGGGGATGTATAATGTTATATTTTTCAGAACCCCGCTACTTACTCTAAGTACCTTGGTGTTAAACTGAGTAAACATGTGAAGTACGGCAAAAAAGCTGCACTTCTGCTAAATAAGAAAGCCAAAAGGGTATTGTTTGCATGTTATACACCTGGTTATCTAAAAGTATGTTGTAGATACATTTCGTAACATTTGCATTTTCAAAATAATTGCTACTGTACATTGTTAGTATTTTTAATTACTGTTTGTGTACGTTTGCATAATCTATTTTAAATGTCAGTATGCTATAGATGTTATTTAACTTTGAGACCTGCATAAGACAGGACTGACTCTTGCCACCCCTTGCCTGTCACATGATCAAATAGTTTCTAATGGTGCCTAACGCTCACTTTATGTGCAGTATAACCAATAGCAAATGCAGCCTACAGAAGTCAATAAACATTGTAAAAGTCGATCGATAAAAAGTCCTTGGAGGTATTGAAAGGGATACAAACGTGGCAAACAAGAATGTTGATTCACAGTTCTGCAGATAGCAGGTCAAAGATCCAGTTATTGGGGGAACATTATTGCTGCAGGGCTGTTGTCTCTGTACCTTTTAATTTCCTTTCACCCTCTTCATTCTTTCAGTTTTTAGATCCCCAGATTTCTGAGACAATTTCTTGCTGTACATAACTATTGTTGCATCCGTTCTCCTCAAATAATATTGTTGAGAAAATGTGTTACAAAAGTGGGGCCTTTTTGTAGGTTACTGATTTCAAATGTGGACTGTTATGCATTGATTGTGTCTGTCTGTCTGTCACTGTCTCTATGGTGAACACCTTTGCCAATAAATAATCTAATAAACGGCTGACTTCATAGGTGTGTGTAGATAGATATAGATAGATAGATAGATAGATAGATATATTAGTTTTGTTTACATGTACATTAAGGCACATGTGTGCACTGGTTAAATTGTACCTTGAAAGAAACAGCCTTGCAGTAGGGAGATGCACTTTGTATATAACCCCTAGCATCGGTTAGGACTGGGTAAGAGGCATACTGTTAAAACCAAAGGGATGCAGTGTGCTTATGAATATACTCTTATAGTGACAGAGCACAGTGAATATTAAACAGTATTTGCTATATAAGACAGGTGCTTCAAATATTGCATCCTTTACATTTGTGAGGAGAGCTGGGCAGTCTATAACTCCCTCCACCCCATGTTAGGCTCTAAACAAGCATGGCTGCCTCTTCAGAAATTCAAGTACTGGCATAGGTACAGGCATATTGATCATTTGCTTAATTGTGAAGGAAGAACGATAATTAAGCTGCTACAGCAACCTCTTTGAGAATTGATTTAATTAAAGCCGAGTGTGCTGGCAATCTTCATCTGGCATCTGTTAAGAGAAGCCACTAGTCCGCTAAAATGAGGCAAGGTACTGAATAATGGGAACATGGCCTTGGTGGGTCGCATGTAAGAAAATGTGTGTCAGCTTTTTGAAAGCGATTTGTAGCTAACAAAATAATACCATAAATCTTGTTTTGCACTTCCATTATCTACATAGGTTATGAAAGAAAAAAATAACTTTTTCTTTCATTTTAAAACATATCTGGTACTACATTAGGTGAAATAAATCTCTGTTTGAAAGTCATGTTTCCAGAATTTAAAGCCCTGGGAACACAAAGCCACTTTTTCAGGAACAGTAGCTTGAAACCAGGTTCCAAGAGACTGGGAGACCTAGTTTGGTGCAACATTGCTGTATAAAACCCTAACCTAGTCTCCTGAAACAAGTTCCAAGCCAAAAAAAGTGGTTTTGTGTTCCCTTAGCTTTACACACCATAGATTACCAATTTGAATTGTTCCAAGTGTATTGATGTAGTGATTGAGAATACAATGTAGTAATGGCTTTCTGCATGAGGTATTAATTATGTTATTAATTATAAGTTCTGCATTATGTGTATGTGCGTGTCTTTTTATAGTTACATTTCTAATCATTATGTTTAAATTGTGTGTGAATGTGTTGTTGAGTTGTTTTAATGTGCTTATTTATTCAGTTGCTTTAATATCCTTTTATATTAAGTTTCTATACAGTATTGTGTAAGTTTTGAGTTCATTTCCCATTGGCAAAGCCAGATACATGCAGTTTTGCACAGCCTAACATTATTATTATTATTATTATTATTATTATTATTATTATTATTATTATTATTATTATTATTATTATTTATTTCTTAGCAGACGCCCTTATCCAGGGCGACTTACAATTGTTACAAGATATCACATTATTTTTACATACAATAATCCATTTATACAGTTGGGTTTTTACTGGAGCAATCTAGGTAAAGTACCTTGCTCAAGGGTACAGCAGCAGTGTCCCCCACCTGGGATTGAACCCACGACCCTCCGGTCAAGAGTCCAGAGCCCTAACCACTACTCCACACTGCTGCCTCATACTGTTCTTATCTTGTACAGTATACATGTACTCAAACATGACTCAAAGTCACAGATACTCTAACATGACTCAAAGTCACAGATAGTTGTCTGAGCTAAACACCAAAAGGCAGGTGACTAGCAAAGATATGTTGTACGTACCATATAACATTACACGTGGCTGACCCTGAGACAGGGGGAAGGTGCATTAAAAGACAAAATGGATGCGCCCTGCTCAATGTAGCACATGGTGAACCATAAGGTCAGACAGCACCGCCCCTTTCCCACAGAGGAAGTATGTGATAGGTTCTCTGTGTGTGATGAGAGAACGACTACCTCAATTATTGGACAGAAACCAGCCGGGTTGAAGGGGAGTCAACAATTGTTTACAAAGGTATAAATATCAAACATTCAGACACGTTTTGTCAGTCTTTTCATCTCTTTCGATTAGAGTCCATGGATATCCATGGTTTCTGATACAAACATATGCACTGAACTGTACTGACGCCTTGTCCAAAGTCAGTTTGAACCTCATGCTTATATGACTGTATTGAAGGTATACCTTTCTTGTATATAAAAAAAAAAAACATTTGTCAGCTTAATTGTTTCACTGCATACAACAATAGAATAATACAAACTTAGATGTTTGTTGCCAAATCAAACCTGACATAGTACAGAAAGCATATTTCTGTGCACTTAAACAACCTGGGGAAACCTGTCTAGTACTGTTAGAGGAGCCTGACAATACACAGCCAGCAAACTTGACTGTTAGTATTGCATCTTGCATTATCCTGACATTAACAAGAATGACCTCAATGTCAAAAATGGAACTATTTGACTTTTACTGAACTGAAGTTCATCTCTGTGTTCTCTTAGTATACTCTCAAATCTAACTATTTCGCATATGTGTAGTACACATTTCAGCAGTCCTCTATGCACAAACAAAGCATTCCAGATGGTCTACATTACCCAATATTTTTTTAGGGACATGCTTTTTTCTTTCTGTGACCCAAACTCTTGCCATTACTTCCAGCAGTAGG
Source organism: Acipenser ruthenus (assembly GCF_902713425.1). NCBI lineage: Eukaryota > Metazoa > Chordata > Actinopteri > Acipenseriformes > Acipenseridae > Acipenser > Acipenser ruthenus. The sequence goes on from NC_081195.1 coordinate 24,038,564, forward strand.
TGGTTATACATGAATAGTCATTCATACAAGATCGACCTTATTTGACTTACCAGAATCTAAGGTACCAGACTCATGAATCTAAAAAGTTTTCAGTTAAAAGGAAACACAATAACGCCAAAGCAGTACTAGCAGAGGTTGAATCCAAAATAGCTGAATATATTTATTTGAAATTGAATCAAGAAATGACCTTGTATGCAGTAGTGTGCAAACCTATTACAACACCTCAAATTTTGTCATGTATATCCTTTATATGCCTACCTGTATGAAAACCTCTGGGTGTAAGAGTGTCAATTTTCACTCAGTAATCACTCAGTGATGTAGAAACAATAGGCACTCATGCAAGAAAAAGTTATTTAGGCTTCTTAAAAAACTTCTAAAAAGTCTCCTGCCTTTAACATGTGTGGCTATGTGTTCCTTTTCTCTTACTGTTTAAAATGAATTGCATGGGTGGCCAATTAAAGTCATCAATTACATTAGACAATCACTAATTTGCCTATTTTGACAATGATTTTGACAATCCAATATTTTCTGTTCCAGTGGTTTGATTCAAGACAAGCATCAGCAATAAGGTGTTCTAATACATTTGCAAACGACTGTATTATGCTGATTTGATGTTGGACGTGACCTTATCATTGGTGATATGAATGGTCACTATCCTTAGCTTTTCCATGATTGTGTACCCTACTATAGATATATATCTTATAAGACCCACTAGGAACATAAGCAGATCATAGGATGCAAAGCTACAAAAGTATGTCATTGGTAGAATGGTCCTACATTGTGTCACAATTCTATGAACCAGTACACGCTGTTGGTTCTCTGTCACAGCGCTGCTATACATTTTGTTCTGGTAGTTCTTCATGAGTGAAATAACCACTGCAATCTGTAAACTTCCATGGAGTATTCTGTTTAAATAACAGGAGCAATGAAATAACAGGAGCAATAAAAAGTGTTTAAGCCTAATTTACCCCTGTGTGGTAATTAGGCAGTTTTGCCATGCTTTTCCCATGATTATACTATGCATTTACCATCATGTATCATCTTCCATGTTCTTTACCATACCTCCCAGGGCTTTACAGTGCTGCTGTACCATGCTTTGTTAAACTTTGCTATGTTTTTGCTACAGTGAACAGCTGAATTCAGAGAATCACTTTCCTAAGATCAAGCTCTGCAGATGCCTAGCCCCGTGACGTAATTTGCAACAGTGAATGCAAGACAGATTCCAAAAGGAGAGAGCAATAATATTCACTCAGCAGCACGGAATACGAAAAAAAACAAAACGTAATAAAGTCTAGATCATTAAACACTTGTTGTATAACAAGGCTTCCATCCCTGCTGAGCTTGGATATCCTCCCAGTGGTCTTGGCTCTGATGCGTTTGTCAGTTTCAAAGGGCTAGCAGGTTGATGCCATCCCTACCTGCTGTGTGAACTTTGAAAGCGCTTGGAAACGGGAGGAAAACGTCAGAGCTGAAAACAAGGAGCCTGTGTGACATACCTAAGCTGTCTGAAGGACAGAACGTCTCAGAAAACAGGGAAGACTATCTTGTGATACCGGCCTGCCTATTGTAGCACTGATCTGAGAGGTTTGTTGTGGACAACTGTCCTCTTAGGGCTAATCTACAGCTTCAAAACACAGCCAGATATCTGTTGTCTACACACTCTAAATCCCTCCCCTGGCTTCGAAGGGAAACGGCAGTCCGAGCCAATCCAATTTCCAATCTGCTTTCGCTAAGCCACTTAGGCATGCCTCTTGCTTATTAGAAAGGTATGCCTTCAGTATAGGAGCCAATTACTTGTGATGTAAGCGACTGTGTTGGGATATGAGGACTGGACAGGGGATGCATTCTGCAAAGGCGATTTCAATTTGAAATGGGTTGCTTATCCGCCCCTCCCTCATCAATTTAATATAAAAACAGCCACTCAAATCTACTTAACTCATTGCTATACTGCCTTGCTCCAGCAGGTGGCAGTCAAGTTGAGATTTTTAGGTTACTGCATTGGTAAACTTCGTTTCCTATATCCTTTGACAACTGCTAAAAGTGATTTGTTATTAACATAACAATTCCCTAAATCATGTTTAGCACTTACGTTATATAGGTCTCAAATGTGCAGTTTTGAAAGAAACACGTTACAGTACACTCTATATATATATATATATATATATATATATATATATATATATATATATATATATATATATATATATATATATATATCTAACATGATTAGAGACATCTCTGTTCCCATGCTATCATTTTAGATAGTGTTGCATGTCCTTGATCATTTCACTTGGAGGGTGAAATTTCCCCCACCCCTTCAACGGCTTCTTTCCTGTTATAAAACCAGCCTTTGCCAAATCCCTAGAGTAAGTTAAAGTGAAAAGCGCTGGCCTCGCCACTTGGAATGATATAGTGTGGCACACTGTAAGACTGCATCAATGATATTGATCACAATGCTCTTGGGTTAATGTAGAGGTTGATATAGCCAGTGCCAGGGAATGGGAACTCATTTTAACTTGCTGCTGTAACACACTGATATAAGGATCTGTCATTTTTATAGGACTGCATTGTTATGTCTGCACACAGGAGGGAGGGGTGGGACGACAAATGCTGATGTGATATTACGCAAAGGAATTGCTCAAAACACTGCAGCAAGAAAACATCTATATAGTTCAGGTCTATGGGTGGGGGGGGGCTGCTGTGCAATGAAGGTTAGATGAAAGCGCACAATCTCACATGAAAGAACCATACATGCTTTATATATATATATATATATATATATATATATATATATACACACACACACACACACACACAAATAGTGTGTATATTAGCTAGAAAGGGTTGTTCAAGGGAGAAGCACAAAGTAATTTGAAATGCACGTTTGATAGAATGGTTTATGATGCATAGTAGACCCTGACATTTCTTCAAATCAGATGGAAATTACATCACAATAAAATTTGCTACACTGTACTGGTTAATTGTTCTTATTCAACTATTCAGTTATACTATACATGAAAATACAGTGCTGGGGGTTTAGAGCCCTAATAATGAATGGGCCACTCCAATGGGTCATCTGTATCAGATTACTTACAAGCCCTTTTTCACAATCTGACCTGCAATACCCAGCACCAAATTAATGGTTCCATTAGCCTGATATCGATCAGTGTAAAGAACCGACCATGTGTATGTCCTTGCCTGTGTTTCCTGTCAAGGATTCTGAGGAATTTTCTTTAACAGGTCATCCTGCCAGGACCATATCACACCTTCAGAAATATCCTGATAAACCTGATTGCTCTTACCTGTATACAAGGGCGTCGTCCGTGGAGCTGTTGTACTGAACCTGGTACATCCTTATCCCTGGGACCTGGCGCTGTGAGGGCCATTTTATGAGTGCTGAGTTGGTGGTAAGTTCCACCAGCACTACCTTCCGGTCCTGCTGAATCTTGGTGTCATTGCTGGAGGTGGAGGTGGACTTGGCCGAGGTGAGAATATCCGAAGGCCCTGGTTCTGTCTCCCGAACCCGGCTAGTACTATTGGCGAGATGAGGAAGAGGGTTCACAACTAGCTCCACAGGGGCTGTTGATTCCCCAGCAGCATTGGAAGCGATGCAGGTGAAAACTCCAGTGTCCTTCACAGTGGCGATATTGATATCCAAACTCCCGTTATCATAGGAAACCGTCCTGGAGGTATTGGAAATGAGTTTACCTTCAGGGGACACCCAGTGGATGGAGGGATCGGGGTCTCCGTTGGCTTTGCACTTCAGGCTGATAGCCTGCCCTTCCATGACAAAGGTTTTGGGGGATTTCCTTGTGATCACCGGAGGGTCACAAATGAACTCCTCTTCGGGGATGGTCCAGAAGTATTTAGCCATCAGATCAGGAGGGGACGCACACGTCTCCAAATCGTCCTCCCTAGTTAGTCTTCGGAGCCAGAGGAGTTCACAGTTACAGTGCAGTGGGTTCCCACCGAAACTGAGAACCAAAGATGTAAAAGGAGAACCTTTAGATTTGGCATAGACAGGGATCCTCAGGAAGAGAGGATCTGGAGGGATTTTTTTTAGTTTGTTGGAGGTCATATCCAACCGGGCAAGCTTGTGCAAGTTGGCGAAGATCCCCTCGGGCACATAGTCTATCAAATTGTGGTCCATGTTTAGGGTATTGACATTGTTAAGCCTCCCGATGGTTTCCCAAGGGATGTGGACCAGATTGTTGTAGGAAAGGTCCAGGTCTTCTAAAGTACCTAGGAAATCATCAAAGGCATTGGGCGAGATGTCAACCAGCTGGTTGTTGCTGAGGATCAGGTGCCTCAAATTGGTCAGTCCTCGGAAGTGGTCATCTCCAACAACGGTTATCCGGTTGCTGTCCAAGTGGAGAGCCCGAAGCCCTTTTAGGTCGGAGAAGGTATAAGGCATAATCAGGCTAATGGTATTCCTGGAGAGTGTCAAGTGCAGCAGGCTAGTCATATTGGCAAAGTCTTTCCTCCGGATCACCGTTATGAAGTTGTCGGTGAGTCTCAGCTCTACTGTCCGTCTGTCGATGACTGTGGGCACGAAGAGAAGCCCAGTCCGGGCACAGAGGATGGCGAGGGAGGGGGAAAGGTTCTGGCACATGCACCGCTTGGGGCACACCTGCGCCTTCACTGATATGCTGAGCATCAGCAGGTACAGGATCAGCCTCTCCATGGTACAGCCAGTCTGTGAAACTGAAGGAGGAAAAAGACAAAATATTAGCAACATTGTGGTTAATGAAAATTATTGTCTATAATAGTCAAGGGGGTGTATGTTAATGATAGTTGGATGTTACATTTCCCTGAATTAGAGATTCAAATTAGGTTAATCATATGTTGTTTGAGGGGCACAATTGCAAACACCCTTATAAAAGTTTACCATAGTAAAAGTATTGCAAAGCATGATAAAGCATTGCAAGGTTTAGTAAAGCATATTAAAAGCATGGCAAACTATGGTGAACTATTATAATGCATTGTATCCATGGGATAACTGCAAAATTACCATGCAAATTTACTACGGTAAGCTTTTATTCAGGCAGTCTATCAGAAATGGGTAAAGGCAAAGATCTGACGGCATTTGAAAGAGGCAGGCTAGTGGCTGCACATCAAGCAGATGTCACAGCAGCAAGGGCAGTCATATTAGTAGGCATCGCCAAGACATTAGTCCTCATGAGTGAATCAACAATGGCAAAGCAAAGGGAAAGCTGTCACCTTCCTTATGGAGTTTATGCCATGTTGTATCAGGAAGGTAAATATGAGCCATCCACCTCCATTTCATGTTTAAAAAAAAATAACTGGCACTTCAACAAACGATTTCAGAGGTCCACCTAAGTTATTTTTATAAAACATAATCTGGAATTAAAAGCTTTGAATTGGGGCCAATGTTTCAGCATGTCATACTGAATGTGTTTAAATCTTATAAAAAATGTAGACACCTGTCATGCTCTTTTTTAGCAGAACACCTGCTCAGGATGTTTTCGGCAGAGGGGGCTGTAAACTAGTGCCCTGTGTGACAGGAAAACCAGATGCTGCAGATCCATGGAGCATAGCAAACAAAAGTTTCTTCAAATGACTTCCTCCACAAAACAATCTTTTTTTCATGTTTTCTTTCCTCAAACCCTTGCCTGCCTTGTTTATTTAGCAAATCAAATCAAAACACCCGTGTGGCTCAGCTCATAAATCAACCACACAAAGGGCCATTAAGTCTAACATTTTGAAGACAGGTGCTTTTTTTTATGCACAAGGCTACGTTTATCAATTATCAATTATATTACTTAATGCACTGTTTTGCAGACTGGCCCAGAGCATTAAAGGTAATTTCGTTGTTCTATTTTTATGCACAGAGAAAGACAGGGAGAGAGATTCAAAGAAGCTCCAGAAATGATGATTTCACATTACTGTACCGTGTAATGTATGTACTTATAATGGCATGGTTTTGCTGCTAATAACACTTACACTTTTCCAGTTTTATAACAAAGGCATGGATTCAATAAAAAGTCAACAACTTGTATTAACACTCTTTAAGCTCTTTAAGAGTAAGTAGCTTCAAATATTTGCAAACCTGAATCGTTCTGGGTTTGTTGCTCCAATAATGAGTGATTATCATTTTCTCTATCTGATATTGAACTGTCTGGAGTGCCGGCACTGATTCCTCATTCCATTCAAATAAAACACCTGTGATCTTTCACATCAGGTTAAAGGTTACACTCATTGGAGCAAGGGAACCCAAAACCGCTTAGAATACATACAACCATCCTAAGGTAGTAAGGAAATTGTAGAATATCAATTTAAATGAAATTTGACTTGCATTTAAAACACCTATGCACCTCTGAAAAGTCTGATTCACTGTCACTTTTTTATCTCTAGTATTGTGTTCAGTTGTGGTCACCTCGCTACAAAAAGGATATTGCTGCTCTAGAAAGAGTGCAAAGAAGAGCGACCAGAATTATTCCTGGTTTAAAAGGCATGTCATATACAGAAAGGCTAAAAGAATTGAATCTATTTAGTCTTGAACAAAGAAGACTATGCGGCGATCTGATTCAAGCATTCAAAATTCTAAAAGGTATTGACAATGTCGACCCAGGGGACTTTTTCGACCTGAAAAAAGAAGCAAGGACCAGGGGTCACAAATGGAGATTAGATAAAGGGGTATTCAGAAAAGAAAATAGGAGGTACTTTTTTACACAGAGAATTGTGGGAGTCTGGAAGCAACTCCCCAGTAATGTTGTTGAAGCTGGCACCCTGGGATCCTTCAAGATGCTGTTTGATGAGATTCTGGGATCAATAAGCTACTAACAACCAAACGAGCAAGATGGGCTGAATGGCCTCCTCTCGTTTGTAACCTTTCTTATGTTCTTACTGTAGCAGTAATTTACTGGTGGAGTTTTAGACTTTACTGGTATTTTAGTGAGTTTTAGTGACCATAATAGTGTACTGTTTTCTGCTAAACATTAAGCACACCTACACTATAATAGCATCTACCAACTATGGCTATTGGCTAGAGTTGGATGCAGGTATCAAATGTGCTGCCTATCGCGTGCACCTGGGAGCTTCTTATATTGTGATTGGTTGAGATTGAGTAGCGTCCAATCCAATGGCTGAACAAAACTTGGAGAGATGAACCGGCTACTAGAGAAAGTCACTTTCAAACTTTAAAGGGAAGGACACCTGGCCCCTTGTGGCTGCCAATAAATTAGAAATTTACAGTTAGCCCTCAACCCAATTTATCTCAAATGAACCAGGGCCTCACTTCATGTCTCATCTCTAAGCAGGGGTCCCCAGCTAGCCAGAAGCTCGATTTAATGATGGATTAGACTGTCGTCTTGTGACAAGAACACACAGAGTCTTAAAGGGAGAGCGATGGCTCTATCTGTGCTCCTGGTTAAAAAATGACAAAAAAGACAATGCCGCTTTGCACCGGCTATCATTTTTCTTTCTGCTCTATATGTTAAGCATGGACCTTCAACCTCGAATAATGGAGAACCAAAGCCCGCTGATCAGAAGATTGAAAATTTGTACAATACACCTCACTGCAGCCCCAAACGACTACTCCACACAGACATTGCAGGGAAGAAATATGTAGAAACTAGATCCAAATCTCCAATCGCACTTGTTACTGAGTGTCCACAGAGGATCACTTAGTAAAAGCTTTTCTGAAACTAAAGTCATACAGAGGACACTTCACAGTATTTTAATTCTAAAATCATACAGCTTTAGTTTATACAAAACACAACATATACTGTTAGTAGTAGTAGTAGTGGAAGTATGTATAATGCAGCCGTGCTTGAGGCTTTTAGAAGAAAACACAAACACTCTGTAAACGTATAAGTAAAACATAAACTGGAGTTAACTATAATGCTATAGTAGGCAGTGTAACACAAATAAGGTTACCATATGACTCATGTACACCAGGACAGTTTGGGACAGTTCAGGCTTTTCAACTCTCATCGCAATGCATTCTGATAACTTTTTTTTTGATTGGTTACAGTCTTTTCATATTTCTCCTTCTATTCTATAGATCTTCAGCATTGCCTTTTTTAATCACATGACTCTGCATCGCTATTATTAGCCCTGCTACTGCTAATTATCTCGTTCGTTTAGATGTCTTTCAGATTTCCTTTCACATTCTGCCCCACCTACCTATTAGAGCAGGGAGTTAAACTCCCCACATTAATAAGGAAGAAATCAACACAAGTTCCCTGTTGATTGTAAATCGATTGTGAAAACACCTCCTGAATTAAAGGGTAGGGACCACCCAAGGGGGCTGTGGGCTTTACATTGTTTGACTTCCCTTTTCCTTTTTAATAATCTCCATAACCTTCAAATCAAATCAGTGACGTGGTGACATTTTAAAATAATGACCGCAAATGCATAATGAATTCTGGCTGAATACCACAGGAATAACACCTGCATATCTTATGCACTTTGTTCTGAAGTAATTCATTTTGAATTCAGCCCTGTTAGTTCATCATGATTTTAAAACATTTAGTTTCCTCTTTTAGTTTTCTCCATCCATTCCTAATGAATTCACTATTTATTCTTTACTAGTTCATACCCTCTTACTCATCCAGCAGGGGATTGTGTGAAGAGTTAATTCATGCTTGAATGCAAGCCTTATACATGTGATCAACATCATTTGTTACCAATGAAGAAGGAATTAATTTAGATATGCAGGTGTTATTTCTGTGGTATACAGCCAGATTTTATTTTTTTTTATGAATTTGCAGTCATAATTTTAAAGTGTTACTAGTGACGTTTTAAAACCTGTTGAGTACTCTGTAATGCTTTTGTGGTGAAGGAGGTTTCCTGCTAGTCGGGTTCTTATAGATCCATGTTCCTAGTTCTCAGAGGATCCATTAGTTTAATCCAAGTCTGCCAGGGGTGCATTATGATATCCCTAAAACCCATAATGAGCCTATAAATAGCACTGCAGCATTGACTTGCTGATGCATTCAGTGAGGCTTAAGTTTGGCCGTTTCTGTGAAGCTTCAACCAAATCTGCAATCCTGAGACACCCCATTAGATAAAAACCTCTGGTCTCAAACAAGAGGAGAGGAAAGCATTGAGATCCAAAATAGGAGGATTCGTCAAGGGATTTATAATGTGGTGCTCTTGCTTTCCAAAGGTTGCTTTCCAGAGGAATGTTATTATGCAGAGTTACAATGTACTTAATGTGTAAATCTTTCTGCATGATATATGCAACTACACAAGTGTATCAAAAAAGAGCGAGGGTTAGTATTGGGTTTAGAGTTAGGGTTATATCATGCAAAAAGATTTGCGCATTAAGTACATTATAACTATGCATAATAATATTTAAATTGTGTAAGTACACATGTATTAAGTAAGTAACTACTATGCAAATACGCAGCAATTAGAAACACTGGAATGGGGGCTGCTGGATTAGAAACTGAAGCCCTTAGAGGCAGTTTAGTCTCACAGATTGAGAGCTGCCAAGTTGAGCAGCCAGCAATGTGACCACAAGCAAACAACACGCAATCAGATCAATCAGGCTGGACTCAGGACACAGTCTTCTGTTTTCAATGCAGCGCAATGAGGCTGGGGCGTTGGGTGCACCCTAGAGAGTAAAGTGTGTAATTAATAAGAGCTGTGAGCTCTCTATGGTACTGCTGGCATTTATATGTGTTGCACTGCTGAAAGGACCCAGTTATCTACCAGTATTTTTAAAAAAAGGTCCTTAGGTAGGAACAGAGGAAGCATTGGTCTCAGAAAATGGAATTCAAATTCTGCTGTAATTGTAATTAGAATCATCATTGACACCCAGGTCTGGAAGGTATGTTTAAAATTCTGTGTTTGCCTCATAATGTCATTACTTGAGCAATTAAATCCTGATTGGAGGGCAGTAGATGTGGGGAAGGTAAAAAAAGGTCAACTATTAATGTATAGGTTGATCAGATGGTGTTTTAAAAGTACAGAACAACATAGCAAACATAATCATGTTTGTTAATTGCCATATGCAGGGTTCTTGGTCCAGATCATATGTCTGTCTGTCTGTCTCACAAAACCACATGGTAAACACGATAAGTGCAACAGTCTTCACCAAGCTTTATCTTAAACTCCCAGCCTCCAATAGACGTTGTGGATTGCATTTAGCTGTAATCCGATAAACATTCAACTTTACATGGAGCGATAATTTCATGATTATGAAGATCCTCTCTACGTGCATGCACTGGTTTAAAAATAGGTTAAAATGATGCCATCATTACAGCTGCTCAGTCAAATACAAAGCACTGGTTTCTAGATCATTAACATGTTACAGTAGGCTACAGTATATGGTACTGCAATGTGTTTGGAAAATTCCATAGCTTTCACTTTAAAAGTTGTGCTACCAGTGCTCCAGTCTACAGTTGTTATTACGATCCAGTTATTTATTACAAGCCTAGAATAATACCACTGACAAACAGCTCTGTCAAAACTGGGCAGTAAACATGGAACCATTTTAATGCCTCTGCTTCTAAAATACTGCCATTGCATTACCACTTTATTGATAGTAGTTTAGTTTAGGGCAATTTTAAACCCAGCATTGTGCCCAAGCAGCTTGATTCAATTCCCACTGGCCACAATACAAGCCTAGGTTTGCAGAGATTTCGATTTTATTTTTCCCTTTAATAAAATAAAGAAATGGTGAAACAGATAAATGCACAACAGTTGCACCTTTGGAGGCCTTTGATCGCATTGGAGTTATGGCACTCTCTCAATGAGTTTGTTGAGCTCACCTTTCAGTGTGCAGGAATGGAATTCAAACTGCATAATAAACGTTTGTAAGCAGTCTCAAAAGCAGAGGCCAAGAATCGGACTTGAAGAGAATAAGACTACTTGTATTCTCATATTCTCTACCTTGTTATGGTGTTTGCAGACATGTTGAGTGGCTCTAACTGCAATTACTGAAATGCTATATAGATATACACTACCGGTCAAAAGTTTTAGAACACTCCCATTTTTCCAGTTTTTATTGAAATTTAAGCAGTTCAAGTCCAGTGAATAACCTGAAATGGTACAAAGGTAAGCGGTAAACTGCCAGAGGTTAAAAAAAAAAGTTTAGGTTACCAAAAACTGAAAAATAATGTACATTTCAGAGTTATACAAAAAGACCTTTTTCAGGGAACAAGTAATGGATTAACAACTTACAGCTGTTCTGCAGCAGTGGAAGTAAATTAAGCCTTGAAAGTTGATGCTAACAATTCCTACAGGTGTCCCAACTTTTGTTGATTACTTACAAACCCTCTGTCTGTATAAAAGCAGTGTTGGAACAGACTGTGTTACTACACCCTCGTAAGCATTATTTGGACAGTATTGTACTGCAGGAAGTAGTATATTGCTCTCATAATGGCGAGAAAAAGGCAATTAACAAAGGAAGACAGACAGACCATTATAACCCTTAAAAGTGTAGGTCTTTACTTTAGAGAAATTGCAAAGAAAGTCAAGGTGTCAGTGAGTACAGTTTCCTACACCATCAAAAGGCACTTGGAAACTGGAGGAAACTCTGACAGGAAGAGATCTGGCAGACCCAAAGCCACAACAGAATCAGAAGACAAGTTTCTGAGAGTCGACAGCTTGCGTGATAGGCGGCTCACAGGACAACAACTTCAAGCACAGCTTAACACTGGTCGAAGTAAGCAAGTCTCAGTTTCAACTGTGAAGAGAAGACTTCGAGCTGCAGGTTTGACAGGTCGAGTGGCAGTAAGAAAGCCATTGCTAAGATGGCAAAATAAGAAAAAGAGGCTTGCCTGGGCCATGAAGCACCGCCAGTGGACTACTGAAGACTGGAAGGAGGTCTTATGGACCGATGAATCAAAATTTGAAATCTTCGGTTCATCACGCAGGGATTTTGTACGCCGTCGAGTAGGCGAAAGGATGGTTCCTCGGTGTGTGACACCAACTGTCAAACATGGAGGAGGAAGCGTGATGGTCTGGGGCTCTTTTGCTGGATCCAGAGTCGGCGACTTGCACAGAGTGAGTGGCATCCTGAACCAAAACTGCTACCACAGCATTTTGCAGCGCCATGCAATACCCTCTGGTATACGCCTAATTGGTCAGGGGTTCATCCTACAGCAAGATAATGACCCAAAACATATCTCCAGGCTATGTCAGAACTACCTTAGAAGAAAAGAACAAGACGGTAGGCTTCAAATCATGGAATGGCCAGCACAGTCTCCAGACTTAAACCCCATCGAGCTGGTTTGGGATGAACTGGACAGAAGGGTGAAAGCAAAGCAACCTACAAGTGCAACACATTTGTGGGAGCATCTGCAACAGTGTTGAGAAGAACTTTCCGAACAATATTTGATTTCCATTGTAGAAAGAATGCCACGAGTGTGTTCGGCTGTTATATCTGCAAAAGGTGGCTACTTTGATGAGTCAAAAATTTAGATTAAATTTTGTTAAACAAAACGATTCCATGATTTCTTTTTTTATCTCCAATTGTTTATTTGTTCTATGCTTTAATTTCAGAGTACATTGAGACATTAAACTGCGTAAATTTCAATAAAAACTGGAAAAATGGAGGTGTTCTAAAACTTTTAACCGGTAGTGTGTATATATATATATATATATATATATACATATATATATATATATATATATATATATATATATATATATATATATATATATATATATATAGCTACTCTTCAGTTCCACTGACATATGGAGCATAGGCTAGATCAGCCAAACAGTCTTTAATTTTGTAAGTCTAGAGCATTGTGTTATATTGTCAGCAAAACTAAAGGAAACTTCAGTCGAAGTGGCAGATCACTGTAACAACATTGACTTGGGCTATGTTACATACATCTGTGACCGGCAACCAGAACAAGGGGGAAACACTGTAACACAATAGTACAACTAAGTAAGAAAAATAAGTGAAGCTACCGTCTCTATAAGATTTATCTTTTTACATGTTTAATATCCTATTGTGTGTGTGTGTGCGTGTGCGTGTGTGTGTGTGTGTGTTACTCAGTATCCCAGCAAATAAATGCCCCTTTTAAACCTTATAGTTGCAGTTCTGGTTTCATATAGAGATTTTCCATTTACTAACTTGCAGTCAAGGACATTTGATAGTAAGCCTGATAAATAATGATTTAAGCTAAAAATAAATAAACACATAAGAAAGAGAGGAAGACGTAAACATCAATGGATAAAGTCCTGATTTATCTGTAAACACGCTTTAACTGACCATTTACTTATGAGGAGAAAAGCAATCCGGTAATTTTATTTTGTGTTTATGGATTAAGCATTGGCATTTCTGAATTAAGTGCTTGGCGAAGCCGGTATGACTGAAGCTGCCCACTGAAATATGAAAACACAAGTACGCTTTGGAACACCCTTACGCATATATATATATATATATATATATATATATATATATATATATATATATAAATAAAAAAAAGATTACTTCCAAACTGTAATTTTCCTTTTAGCTTGGTAGTCGAAAGATTTGATTTCATACCAGTCTGCAACTAATCTCTTGGTGAAACAAAAACACTCAAGGCCCTTTCTGCTTCATAGTGTCTCTTAGATTATTGTGAAATTCACTGCTAGACTGGGACTTTTAGTTTAAATTGAACTGATTTGAAGGAGGTTGCTCATATAGATAGATAGATAGATAGTGCGGCTAGTTTTCTATTATTCAGGATGTTGCAGTATCTCTGTTCCATTGCAATGAAAGAGGAGTTGTGTACTGCATGATCAAAGTGCTCCTGAGCACTTATTGCGTTTCAGAGAAATAATCCAGATAGCTTCCTCGTGTGTTAATCTGATCAGCAAATGGATTGGATTTCTTAGGTGCTTTTAGCCCTTACACAAGATGGTTCACAGAAAACCTTTTGGATAGACAAAGGAAAAAAGGGGATTTTATACTCAATTGTACACTGGATTTGCATGTTATTCATTCATTGTATAGTGACCGTTTCTAGACTGAAAGTACAGTGCTTGATTTAGAGAAGCTCCCGTTGAAGTTATCATCTGCGTGTGAGTTGAGTTTTTGTACCTTATTGTTTGAACAATACCTGTGGCGTGCCAACTAATCGGAGGCATAGAAGTGACTAAGAATGCTAGTTTTGGATTATAAAAAAATGCCTTAATTATCGCATCCTAAAATATATTATTACAGTGCACTTTTTTCATTCAAAGGAAAGCATTATTATTATTGTACTAGTTATAATAAACTACAAACATAATGTTTTGTTTTTTTTGCAGCAGGAGTAGCTGTTAAAGATTATGGGATAGTAGTGGGTTACTGTAGAGATAAACTACAGGCTTCTAGAGTCTGTTTTATTAGTATTATCTAAAATGCATTTCAGATCTACGTTAATGGAAACCCAGCAGACCCAGCCTTCTCTGTAATTCTAATCCGAAGCATTTTTCCAGTCACTTTGGACATAACCAACTTAACATCTGCCCCTTTTAATCAAATTGCCTTTATAATTGCTTGCAATGAATACCATTGACAATTCCATTCACACTGAAAATGGAGTCACATTTTTTATCATTTTACAGTGCTGAAAATGATAATGCATCCATTACTCCAAAGACTCAATTATGCAAAATGAGATAAACCTTTACACTGGAAAACAGACTTTCTAATAAGGTTCTCAAAACTTCTGCATGTAGCTAGAGACAGACTCACGTTGATCTGAGGTGTTTTGACTGAAGAACAGCAGCATTTAAAAAAAAATACAGTGTGACACAATGGTTTTGGATGCATTATTGGGATACATGCAAATGATGCATATGTTATATAGAAAGTCTATTTTCTTATGGTGAATTATCTATGGGAAGCTGTCTATGGTTCTGAAATAGGATCAGTGAAGACTCTTAAATACTATTGTTAGTGTACCATTAAAATACCAGTATTTTACTAGCAGATAGATATGATAAATAGAAGCACTCTTATATGCAGACTTCTCAACACAGAGCCATGTAATGAGACAAAGCAAAAAAAACACAATTAGCTCCTTCCAGTGAATTTCAGCACGGCTCCATCTAAAAATAGAATCTGCAAAGTCAAATGCAAAAAAAAAAAAAAAATACTGCAATGTTGCTGTCCGTCTACACTCCTCACTGGTAATGTAAAGTTAGTCGAGCAGCAAAAACTCAGCTCACCTTTTTCTGCACCATTTATATTAATTTCTTAATATAAATGTACACCAATGTGGTACTAATTAAGTCATTTAACCCTGAAAAGCCATACTGACAAATGCTTTTAAATCTATTTTCTTATAAGCACCAGTAATATGTATGCTTTTTTAAATGCAACTTGCCTTTGCTTCCTGGTACCTAATCACTTCCTGTAGTTCAATTTTGCTCCAGTGGTCCATTTTTACACAGTTACTGAAATTGAGTTCAGGGCCTTTTTCAAGCAGAGTTTAACATTGCGCCAAATTAAGTTCTGAACTAAAAGCGACTGATGGCTGGGTCAGTCTCAGACCTCCAGTAATAAAAATGTTGTGAATTAGCCCTCAGCAAAAACTTGGGTATCATTGCTTTAACTGTTGGGGTTTAAACTCAAGATTACAGCACCATGGTAAATGTTCGTTCTTTTTAAGGTAACGGTAACTATCATACTTTTATGCCCTTGTATACTGAAAATCAGTTACAAAGTGATCAAATGGTTACACCCTTTAGCACCCATGATTCAATTTCAAATAGCCAGACACAGGCATCTATGTCCATCTATGCCCCAGGAGTTGGGTATCTGTGGGTGGACATAATAGTTCAAGACTGAGGATTGCGCTGTCTGGTGAAAGAAGAATAACTACTTCAATATAAAAAAATAAAATAAAAGAAAACACTTTGAAAAGTCTGCAGGATTTTACCAGGCTGCCCTATGAGACAGTCTAAGAATCTCTCTAAAGTTGACTGGCCCTCCCAAGACACAGCACACAAACAGCACTCAATTGCAGAGAAGGGAATGCTTTGCTGCAGCAAAGATCCCACATGGATAACATGCTTCATTTGTGCTTTCTAAGTGCCCTCCCCCCTCCCTGAAATACACCAGAGGAACTGAAATAGAGTACGGCTCTTACCATTTCAAATGTATACAGAATAGTTATATATTTATTTCCAAAATCCCCAGCACCATCTTTCCTGTCTGTGATCAACCAGCTACTGTACTTCCCATAAATAAAAACTGACAACAATACTCAAAATACAGGTACAATGATCTAGGAAGGTAACAGTAGCAGATTTCTAGGAAGGCAAGTAGACTAAGGTATAATATTTAAATTGGTAAAATATGTCTTCCATAACACGTGTCTCTTTCAAAACTGCACATTTTAGACGTAATGTATGATTGTTTTGTTAGCTACAATGATAGGAAACACTCAGTGTTATTATGCATAGTTCCAGTGTACTTAATGTGAATTTTTTTAGATGATATAACCCTAACTAACCCTAATCTAAACATAATCTCCTAACTCTAACTCTAACCCTTTTCTGATACATTTGTGTATTTATATCTCGTGCAAAAAGATTCACACGTTAAGTACACTGTAACTATGCATAATAATACCATTGTAATTTTGTTGAAGTACACGTGTATTTACTAAGTAACTACTATGTAAATACACAGCAATTAGAGTGATTTTTAAACATAAATTATCAGCGTTGAATAACATTTAATCTGTTTCCATACATGGTATTTAGTTATAAACTATTTAAGTTAATCTCACTGAAATAGGCTAAACTAGTGAAAGAACAGTTGGCACTTCTCACCTCTATCTGTTTGCTGAGTCTCCGAGGCTGGCGAGTGGGGTTGGAGTCCAGGCAGCTACATACAGACTGTGGGTCGGGGTGATGTGGCGATGGTTTGGGTGGGGTTTAGTGTTCACTCTGTGGGGAGCTAGGCGCAAATCTTGCAGTGTGAGGTGTTCTCCATGGGTCTGTGGGGGGAAAAAAGGAAAATCAGAATAGAGAAAAACGATAACACTTTAAAATAATGCCTGCACGTTCCTAATTAATTCCAGCTGAATTCCACAGCAATAACCCTTGAATATCATATGCAATTCCTCTGAGTTCTGAAGTAATTAATTTTGAATTCTGCCACTGTTCATTCATTTGGATTTAATTACCCATATTCATTCCATGTTTATTTATTACACAGGACTGAAAAGATTATTTATAATCTTCTAGTGCAGGGGTTCCCAACTCCGGTCCTGGAGGGCCGGTGTCCCTCCTGGTTTTTGTTCCAGCTGTATCCTTAATTACTTAATTGGTCCAATTAAGCGAAGTGAAAACATGGTAAAGTAAAAACATGTAATTATGGTAACAGTATAACCATGGGAAAAATGCTAAATTAAAGTGAGAATGTACTGTAGTAAGCTTTTAAGAACCACCTATGGAACTTTATGGATGATTGAATCCAGAAATATGAGTGCAGACATTTACTTGATTTTTCGACATAGTGGAGCTAAACCAGTTGATAAATAATGCATGCATTCTGTGTATGTATTGGATGTACTGTAATACACAGGGTTTAAGTATCAAATAAAACTGTAAAATGCCAGCCCTGTTAATTCCTTATCTCCATGCCTTATTAAACATCACAAACTCCTCGTTAATCCTTCACGCGTATTAAAAGCATTCGGACAGAGTGGATCATGTTGATTTGTGTTTAATTATAGGCTTACTGTGGAAGGGTGGTGGGCAATTCACTGACACAAGGAGACAGTACTTTATTTGTAGCGCCGCTCAGGCGTACTGATTTATTTGAGGCAGTAGATGGCGCTGTTGTCTGTGTTCTGGATACTGACAACAGTAACCAGAATCACGGCGTTTACCAATACAGGTATAGGCACAACAAGTGCTCGCAAATAATAATGAAAACCAAAGGCGAAAGAAAAAGGGAAAATAAAACACAGTAATAAAACTACAAACAAAAAGTGCTGCTTACGCAGTGCCCCCACTGCCGCTAAGCCGGTCAGAACGGGCCTCCGTCCTACGCTCAATTACCCTCTATACACTGGGATGGCCGGAGTTCCCCGTACAACTAAGCACGTCCCCTCGGGTACGTGGTGATTTCTGTTATTTCTTTTCCCGATCAATTATTTTAAGGCCGGCTGTTTTTCTCAGCCAGTTTTGCCTCGTTTTATTTTAAAACTGACGTCTTTCGTCAGTGTCACTGGGTATTCCCCAAACACGGCCACCCGAGCGCCCAACCAAACCAGATCTTATGGGCCGAGCAGTCTCCCAAGGCCCGCCCCTCAGCCACTCAGAGAGAGGGAAAGCACACACACCCTCTTCCCCACCTCTCCGTGTCATCGCCATGACCGACAGGCGGATCCCACGAGACTGCTGACCTCTACCTGCAGTAATACGGATGTGCCAGACAGTCAGTCCAGATCTCCCCTGTTACACATCCTCCCCCTCAGAATGGCACCACCGGTCCATTCGAAAATCCTACAACCCCATGCCTTCCCGAGAGAAAAAATCTGCGTTTTGATGCAGTTTCCCTGCTCGGTGGATTACCCTGAAGGCATAGGGCTGCAGGGCCAAGTACCACCGCGTGATTCTGGCGTTGTTATCCTTCATCCGGTGAAGCCATGCTAAGGGGGCATGATCCGTAATCAGGGTGAAGTGTCGCCCCAGGAGGTAGTACCGGAGTGACTCGACAGCCCATTTTACTGCGAGACACTCCTTCTCGATGGTACTGTAGTTTTTCTCGCAGGGAAGGAGCTTCCTGCTGATGTACAGGACCGGGTGCTCGCTTCCCCGCACCTCCTGAGACAACACTGCCCCGAGACCTGTCTCTGACGCATCCGTCTGCAGAGTGAACCTCCTACTAAAATCAGGACTGCATAGCACTGGCTTGCTACACAGCCTTCGCTTCAGAGCGAGAAAGGCCCTCTGGCACAGCTCTGTCCACTGAACCGTATTTGGGGCAGCCTTCCGGGTGAGGTATGTCAAGGGATCAGCGAGCGTGGCGAAGCTCGGGATGAACTTCCTGTAATAGCCCACTAGTCCCAAGAAAGAGCGCACCTGGGTTTTGGTCGTAGGGACTGGCCAGTCAGCCAAGGCTTTCACCTTAGCAATCAGCGGTCTGATCTGGCCGCTCCCTACTCGATACCTCAAATACTCCGACTCACTCTTCCCAATGGCACATTTCTTTGGGTTAGCAGTGAGCCCAGCCTCCCGCAAGGATTGCAGCACCGCCGCTACCTTACGCAGATGACTCGGCCAGTCCTCACTGTGGATAACCACGTCATCTATGTAAGCAGCGGCATACTGCTGATGGGGCTGCAAAATGTGATCCATCATCCGCTGGAAAGTGGCTGGTGCTCCGTGCAACCCAAAGGGCATGGTCCTAAATTGGTACAACCCGAAGGGAGTCGAAAACGCCGTCCTCTCTCTGGATTCCGGGGTCAGGGGTATCTGCCAGTACCCCTTCGTTAAATCCAGTGTCGTCATAAAATGAGCCGTGCCAAGACGCTCCAGCAACTCATCCACCCGGGGCATGGGATAAGCGTCAAACTTCGATTTTTCATTAACCTGCCTGAAGTCAATGCAACATCGAGTTGACCCGTCCGGCTTATCCACTAAAATAATCAGACTGTTCCAATCACTTTGGGACTCCTCTATTACCCCCAGTCTGAGCATCTCGTCAATCTCCGCCTTTACTACCTGCCTTTTGCGCTCAGGTATGCGGTACGGCCTCTGGCGAACTAGCGCCCCCGGCTCAGTCTCAATGTGTTGGTGGGCTTCTCGAGTCTGCCCCGGGATGGGAGAAAACACATCAGGAAATTCCGCCACCAGCGCCCGCGCCTGACATTTCTGTGTTGGTGTCAGATAATCTGCAATCTATACCGACCCTTGTTTCGCCAACACAGAAAGATCAGGTCCCAGGTCGGTGTCGCCAGAAGTTTGGACTCAGAGCTGGGTAATAATAGAAGCACCTTATCCCCCGGCTGAAACGTGCGCAACCGGGCCCCCCTGTTATATTGGGTCTCCTGTCTGTGCTGAGCCTGCTGCAAATTGTCATGCGCCCATTTTCCCACAGACTCAAAACGTTTGCGCAGGTCCAACACATACCGGACAGTATTGGTCGAATTGTCTTGCTGTTCCTCCCACATCTCTCTGACCAGATCGAGCACACCCCGGGGTCTCCGACCATACAGCAACTCGAATGGCGAAAAACCAGTGGAAGCCTGGGGTACCTCTCTGATAGCAAAGAGAAGGGGAGGAATCAGCTGGTCCCAGTAACGCACATCACTACTAATAAATCTGCGCAACATGTTTTTGAGGGTCTTATTAAAGCGCTCCACAAGACCATCAGTCTGGGGGTGAAAAACCGAGGTCCTAATGGTCTTAATCCCCCAAAGTTTACATGTTCCGCGGACTAGCCGGGACATAAAGTTGGTGCCTTGGTCGGTCAGTATTTCCTTGGGGATCCCCACCCGGGAGAAAACCTTCACGAGCTCGTTGGCAACAGATTTAGCAGACGCAGATCGGAGGGGAATGGCCTCTGGATAACGCGTAGCATAATCCAAAATGACCAATAGGTGTGTGTATCCCGCCGCACTCCTTTCTATCGGTCCCACTATATCTACTCCAATACGCTCAAACGGAGCTTCCACTAGGGGCAATGGCACCAGTGGAGCTCGTGGGACGGCTCTAGGGCTAGCTTTCTGACACTCCCCACAGCGTTCGCAAAAACGTCTGACGTCACCATCCAGCCCCAATAGAACCGTGTCACAAGCCTCGCTTTAGTCTTGTCCCTTCCCAAATGACCAGACAGGGGAATAGTGTGGGCAAGCTGCAACAAATCCTCCTTAAAGGGCTGAGGAATGAGCAACTGGTGACGCACTTCCCCCGTCCTGGGCAATTTCAAAGTGAGGGTACGTGGCGGCGCGTCTGGGCTCGACCACACGACCATTAACCACCGCTGCTTGGTCAAAGAGCCTGCCCAGCACGTCGTCACGCCCTTGCTCGAGTCGGAAGTCACGGGAACGAGCTAGAAAATCAGCTCCCATGGCTTCCAGCTCGGGATCAGGTCGGTCCTGAGCGGAGGCAGCAGAGCCAGCCCCCTGCGCTGACTCCGCGGCCTCCCCCCCAGTCTCTTCACCAATCGCCCCCACCTGAAACTTCTCGGACTCCCTCCATTGCCAGCCCTCATTCTTAGTGGCCCGGCGTTCCCGTTTAGTTTTGCGGGGTCTAAATCTGTGGCAATAGCAATCCGGGTCACGAAAGGGAAAGATCTCGCCAATTACTTCCTCTTTCTTAGCCAATAAGGAGGATGGGGCCGCCACAGCAGCCAACCAATTTTTAAACTGCTCGCAGTCCCGTCCCAGAACTACCGGTACCGGCAATCGAGGACACAAACCCAATTGCACTCGCGTCACCTGCTGGCCAATTTTCAGATTTACGTACATTTTAGGATAAGTGCGCACATCCCCATGAATACATTTTATATGCACCTGTCCCGTTATTTGCTTATGCCCCGGTGAGATTAAGCTCTCTTGTATCAGGGACTGACTACACCCTGAATCTAAGAGAGCCTGGGTTTGTGTATCATCCACTGACACAGGAATCACAAAACCCGTCTGCTGGAGTGACTGATGTAATGGAACAGTCTTACCTGGTCGAATGACGTCACATCCCATAGTGGGGCAATCCCGGTCGATGTGGCTCACCTCCCAGCTTGTTCCACACATCAGTGAACTGGTTTCTCACCATGAAGCTTCAGCAGGAGGTCGAAACACAGGACCCATCAAAGGAGATCGATGGTAGGGTGGCCGCGCGAGACCCCGGTCCAACACCGCAGCAGCCCGTGGGTGACCCCACTCTGCCCCAGTTCTCGGGCCGGGAGCTCCCACCGCCACACTCCATCCAAAGACTTTGCTACCACTCCCCCCCAGTCCCTTCGACCTCCATGGGGCCAGTAGAGGGGGTGATGCTGGTGTAGCACGGTTTCCAGGCAGTTTAGCGGGCTTGGTTCCGCTGCCTGGTATTGCTCTGCCAGTTGGATCGCCAACTCTAGGGTGGCGGGTGCCTGCCGTTGCACCCACACCCGCGGTTCCGGAGGCAAGCACTGCAGGAACCACTCGACCACCACTACCTCCACCAACCTGGCAGTGGTGGTGGCTCCCGGGTTCAACCATCCCCGTGCGTAATCCTGCAAACGATGCGCGATGACCCTGGGGTGTTCCTCTGCCGAGAAGTTCTCCTCCCTGAACTTGCGGCGGTAGCCCTCCGGAGTCGCACCCATGCGGTTGAGGATGGCAGCTTTCAGCGTGGGGTACTCCATCATTGCCGCCGGATCCAGGGTCCTCGCCGCCACCTGTGCCTCCCCTGTCAGCTGGGGCAGGAGGTAGCTAGCTCACTGCTCGCGGGCCCACCCGGCAGAGATCGCCATCGCCTCAAATACCTCCAGGTATGCTTCTGGCCGGTCCTCTGCCGTCATTTTCGTGGGCTGCTGTAGCCATGGGTCTGGCCCCGCAGCTCTTGCACTCCCCTGCACCACCGCAGTAAGGGTTTCCCGCAGGAGATCCATTAAGGTGGTGAACTGCTGGGGATCCATTCTGCTCCCTGGTTTTGCTTTATGTGGGCAGTGCCAGTGAATCCCACTTCTGACACCACGTGTGGAAGGGTGGTGGGCAATTCACTGACACAAGGAGACAGTACTTTATTTGTAGCGCCGCTCAGGCGTACTGATTTATTTGAGGCAGTAGATGGCGCTGTTGTCCGTGTTCTGGATACTGACAACAGTAACCAGAATCACGGTGTTTACCAATACAGGTATAGGCACAACAAGTGCTCGCAAATAATAATGAAAACCAAAGGCGAAAGAAAAAGGGAAAATAAAACACAGTAATAAAACTACAAACAAAAAGTGCTGCTTACGCAGTGCCCCCACTGCCGCTAAGCCGGTCAGAACGGGCCTCCGTCCTACGCTCAATTACCCTCTATACACTGGGATGGCCGGAGTTCCCCGTACAATTAAGCACGTCCCCTCGGGTACGTGGTGATTTCTGTTATTTCTTTTCCCGATCAATTATTTTAAGGCCGGCTGTTTTTCTCAGCCAGTTTTGCCTCGTTTTATTTTAAAACTGACGTCTTTCGTCAGTGTCACTGGGTATTCCCCAAACACGGCCACCCGAGCGCCCAACCAAACCAGATCTTATGGGCCGAGCAGTCTCCCAAGGCCCGCCCCTCAGCCACTCAGAGAGAGGGAAAGCACACACACCCTCTTCCCCACCTCTCCGTGTCATCGCCATGACCGACAGGCGGATCCCACGAGACTGCTGACCTCTACCTGCAGTAATACGGATGTGCCAGACAGTCAGTCCAGATCTCCCCTGTTACACTTACATATTTCAAAATAAATCTCCCTATTCATAATATATTCAGGAGCTCTTTGACCCCATAGGGTAAGGACACAATGTATTATAAACCACTGTCACCTACATCCAATCAATTAATGGTCTGCTAAAACTCCCACACTACATTAAAAAAAAACAGTCACTGAAATTCTAATTGCATATAATCATCATAGCCACTAACCTATGTTTCCCAGAATCATTTATGAAAAATTGAATGAATAAAAAAAATAAATTAATGCATACTTCAGTTGTCCTATGGGATATGTCAACATAGGTGTGACAGTGGAAGGAATTATTCAGAACTAAGCGTACTTTGTCATATAACATAAACCTACCTAAAGTTTAAGTGAAACGTAATTACTGTGACTTACAACATTTTCATGAATAACAGGTATTTTGTGGGCTAGTTTTTCTTTTTTCTTTTCCAATCCAGACAAACACAGGCAAATACAGAGCCAACATTATTCAAGATGAAAGCATAACATTTTTGAAAAGGAAATAAAGCAAGAGGCATTTACTTGGCAGACGACTATAGAAAAAGATTCAAGTACAATATTTAAGCATAACTCAGGACCACTCTGATTAAATGTTTAAATCAAGGATGTCCAATTACAGTCCTGGAGGGAAACTTCACTCCAGTTTTAACAGGTAAAATGAGATAATTAACTGCTTCAGGATCTGGATGGAGGTGGAGTGGAAGAGCCAACTTTGGACACCCCTGGTTTAAAGAATAATGTTTGCATTTGACATCTTTCTTATTATTTTATTATGTTTGCCATCAATCTCAATGGTTCTAGGTTGCAATATAGTTTGACTGCAATATTGAGTTTTTTTTTTCTTCCTAAATCTGCCTTTACCTGGTTTTGAACTTGCTTTGTACTTGAGTCCAGGGACTGACAGGACAGAGCAGCCTTCCTCATTCAATTCAGAACATGTTCATTTAACAACCTTTCACCGCTGGGGTCCTGGGTCGGAAACACACATTCCTTTTGTGAAGCTGTCTTCTCTTTAATTCATTGTTTCTAAATCTAATTTAGCTTCAACCATCTCTGTCACTCCAAACCAAGGTGACCTGAATTTAAAATGGAGATTCCAGTAACCCTCTAATAAAGGATGAGCTTCCCTCCATAGCTAATTGGACACCCACCTGCAGGCTACATCACATCGCAAGTCACTCCAACCCTGGCCTGAATTCTTTCAAGGACTGGTGCATGGAGATAAGGATTTTAAAACCGTACCTGAAAGTGGGAACAATTGACATTTTCAATATCAACAGTATAGGTCTATATCAAAGGCTGTATTGCATGCAGAGACCAGAGAACTAGCCTTTTCAAACAGAGAATTGAGAACTCACTGTGTTTAGGGCTGTTATTTTATTCGCTAGTGGGCTGGGATCTTATGCAATGCTTTCATTAAACCACTAAACTTTACGACTTGTAAAATAACCTACCACGACTCCACAAAAGTCAATATCCCAATATGACAGACATTGATTAGAAGGTCATCCTAATCTCACTTCCAAATACCCCTTGTGTACTGTGTAATGATTTGGGGCTTTTCTCATGTTATAATATTACAGAGAGCCTAAATCTGAGTTTATATTTATTGATGTATGTTTCAGTTCAGGAAAGACCATTGGTAGGGTTACCATACGACTCCACGTACACTAGGACAGTTTGGGACAGTTCAGGCTTTTCAACTCTCATCACAATGCATGGTGGTACGTTTTACCTGTCTCGAGTACCTTTCACAGAAGGACTACACTTCCCATAATGAATTATGTTGTTTTGGAGGGTGTGCCATGGTATTAAAGGTGAGCTACAATTCACATTCATTCAGACAATAAACATACAGCACATAATTGTGAACCTACCGGCTAACTAAAAAGCCACCGGTCAGTCACCTTTGATCAGATCATGTCCAAAATCGAATCAGCACAACTTATAGGGTCACCGCTCAATCAGATTTAAAATAAGTTAATTCAGCTGTTTTTGAACAATTGTGGTCAAGTCAAGGTCCCTCAATCTTGAGTTTAGGAACAATAATCCTGATTTCTGGAGCAAGGCAAGCACTTCTTAGCAGATGGAATGTAGTAGGACAAGTTGTAAAAATGAAACAAGTAATTATAGCAACACTATTATAACCGACTGGCCAGATCGGCCAGCATTGGATTAGGTACACACTTTAACATAACCATTAATGTTTCTAAGTAAATCTGAACCAAGACTATTGAGTTTCTCTTAAGTTTGTACATACAGAAGGATGGTATAATTTTAATCACAACATGTTACGCGGAGCAAAGCAGAGATGAAATCACAAACAGAATGCAAGATTGTATTTATTTGGCAGATGCCTTGACTTATAAACAATATCTAAACTGAGTTTTCAATTAGTTAATTACTTTTCTTCATTAAGTATTTCTAGTGATTCATGAGTATCCTGTTGGATCCTGGTTCGCCTTGGATATAGAGCTGTGTGCTGTTTTTGAATTCCAGTAAATTAAGCATTATCATTTTAAACTATGCAGGAAGGAAAGAGTTTAAAGAGTATAATAATTGTTCTAGGATGCTTTTATTTTTTTAATGTAACTGTTCCAGACCTCTGTTTTGTTTTCAATGGATTCTTACTTATAATAAAACAAAGGAGGATCAAACCATTATGATCTTGTATAAGTAGTCGTGTTATATAATAGTAGTCTATTCAAAATACTAGTTGAGAAGCAACTGATCCAATATTTCAACAGGTCAGGTACTGGCGACGGATATCAGCCCATTTTACACTCACCATTAAAAATGTGCTTTTATAAGACAACATGCTTAACAACTCTACTGTGTAAACCTACAGGGAAGTCACCTTGGGGTGAAGTTGTCTGGGATGCACAGAATCACAGTCAGGCTTGTGGGATTGAACACATATGTTAACAGTGTGATTCTCATCATGATCTGGATGATGTGGCTATCTGTAACTGAAGGAAATTTCACCATGTAGAGGTGTACAGATGGTAGTGTCAGATGTCAGCTATTGCCACCAGCTAACTAGGAAACCATGCCTGAGTAACTCTTTGAAAACCTGCAACTTGTTAGTGTGCCTTTTGCTGATGTATTTAGCCACATCTGCATCGAAAACTGTGATAATGTGTTAACTCCCTCTGCATCTGCATCAACGATCTTGAGTGATTTTAACAAAGCCATGCCAGCGCATTAGTTCTCAAAGCCATTAGGGTGTATCTGCTCATGTGAATGTTGTCAAATGGAAAATTGAGAGCTACATTTTGTATAGAAATGTACTGTCCAGGGCCCAATTAACCTGACTTTAAGGGCTGTTTAAGAAATGTGTTGCTATGCATTGGTTTTACCACTGGCAGCCTAGTAACACTATGTGAAACCATTACCCCATAGTACATTGTATTAGTGCCATTGAGGTTAATTTGATACAGCACATCTCTCTTGTACTGCATTCCCCTAATCTGACCAGAAATTACTTTGAAATTAGGATTACATTTTGTATCTCCATTCCTTCAGCTCTAGTTTTGGGGCGGGATGCATTTCCTTCAGCTAATGCCGGTATTACAGTGTAGATGTTTTTAAGAAAGACAGATTTGGGAGGAAACTAAAGGTTGTTTCAACAGGAATCAATGCATTAAGCCTGGAGCAGGTTCCATTTGAGGATACAGACACTTTGAAGGAAAATTGGGAATCGCTTTTCGTTTATATCTCTCCTGGGCCCACATCCAAGTCAATCAAAGCCGAGCAACACAAGTGAAGAACACAAACATAAAACCATCAAAGGGACTTATGTGTTGGATACAGAGATCATGCTGACACTGTAATTCCCATATGGTCAGGTTTATTGCTGAAGCCCGAAAAAATGGGCATGATTTTTTTTTTTACCGTTGTATCTCATGAAGCACAAGGATCATTGATACTACAGTGATTTTTAAAAAGCAAAATCAACTGTTAATGTTACTTAAAGCAGTTGTAGCTCACAGAATAATTCCAAAAATCTGTTTTACACTTCCTTTAACCACAAAGGTCTCAAATGTGCAGTATTTAAATAAACACATATTATAGTAAACATGTATGTTCATTTTAAAACTGCATCTCTGTTTGCATGCCCTGCTTTTAGTGTTGCACTGCCTTTGTCATTTCATTTGCAGGATGAAATTGTTCCCATCACTTCAACGGCTTATTTCCAGTCAGATGCATCCCTATTGATTTGATGTGTTTTTTAAAAGAAGGTTAAAGAAAATTCTCAGTTTCTATACCTTATTCTCAGGAAATGAGATACACTTCCTGGGCGTGGGTTGCAAATAGAGATTTCGTTAACCTAGTATAGCACAATATGTTTACTTTAACAAGCTTTAACAACTGGTCATTTGAGACCTACATAGCAAATATAACTGATATAAATGCTATGGATAATATTTATATAATTTTTTTGTTAGCTTCAAATTACAATTGCAAATTATGCTGCCATTGGTAGCATTATTATTTCGCAGAACCATCTAGAGCACAGCTATACTGGCAGAAATACAAAAGGGAAATTTGCTTCTATAAGGACACTTTTTTGCTGATCGACTTACATGTATTTATGCCAGGCCACCAGAACTGAAGAGCAGCTCCTGAACTCAGAATTATTACACACTATCTTATGATAAATGTAGTTGCATATATGCAGCCACAGCTGTATCACAATATAAATATTTGGTAAAATGCAAAAAAGAATGTCATAGAAGTATGAATAGAAAAAGCTTGGAAGATGTATAATGGGAGGCGCTAAACACTAGAATCGCCACGGCAGTCATTTTGACAGTTTGAGGTTTTCAAATTTAAATTACTCTGCATGTCTGAAAGTTATGCAGTTGTCCTTATACCTAAATACATGTATTAAATACCCTGATGGCCCAGTTTGGCAATCATTCAAATCAACACAGATAAAAATTCCAGTTCTAAATGCATATGTACATCTGTAGCACACTATCAGCAATCCTTTGTACAAAACAAGACGACAATTATGATTTTTACACAATTTTAACCCCTTTTTATACAAGCGTAAAACCAACATGTCCTACCACTTCATGGGAGAGAGCGCTCGCTTCAAATCAGCACTTCCCTGAGTAGCAGCACACATTTCTCTCTCTACCCAGAATGCGCGTTTAATGCACGATTCAGAACAGCCCTACTAATATACATAGATAGATAAATACATAAAAGCATGAACTGTTCAGAACAATTATATTTTCAATACACGTGTATCTTGCATAATTACCGCCTACAGAGGTGAAAATCCCTGGCGTCAAGAATATAAAATAGGCGTTCATAAGTACCATATATGTAGCTTAGTATTAACATTATGTAGCAAAGATTATTCAGGGTATTAGATTCTAGAAGTATAGAGAGAACAGAAGAAGCTCTGTCACATACTGTAAATCAGTCATTTTAATATATTTACCATGATACTAACGCCTCATTGGCTTACATTATGACATCTGGATCTTAAATGCCAGTTATACAATTTTCATTAAACTATTCATTTACTATTCAGTACATACTGTTGCTAAATGCCATCAGTGTTTTCAACATGCTGTGCCTCTCATTTTGAATTGGCAGGCATGGCAGGGGAAATGTGTTCCTGATATGTTTCTGCAGGTAGTGTGAATAAGGTAAAGACACTGTTAGTTGCCTGTTGTTTGCTTTAAACACTCCACAGCTACAACCCACACCTGCACTATATTTAATAACACTACTTTCCATCTTCATTTAAGCTTAGCTTATTTTGTCTTACATTGACATGTGTAATTCAGCATATACGAATAGCTTTAATTAGGTCCAATAAATATACATCTGTTTTGTGTTCCGGTTGCCCTGACAATTACCATGATAATAGGGTGCCTATCAGGCTAAGGACAACATTCTAATTCATTATGAGCTTCAGCAGGCTGCAATGTGTCAATGTTGCTGGCTGTGTTTTCCACACAACTAAAGCAGTCATTGTAACTACTGTCCTACTGCGAAGTAATGAGAGGTAACTGTTGCTATTGTATATAACATGCTTCCCCCCCTTATATGTGTTTTGATGTAACGGGTGGTGTTGGGATAAAACCATGAATGTAGAGTGCCTAGCTCTTTTGCATTGTGGTTAAGACTCTCGCTTGTGGTGCACAGTGTTGCCGGTTCACTCCCAGTCTCCGCCCTGTTACATAGAGATAGCAAGTCCAATAGCCTAAGTTCTAACAAAAAGGTTATCATCTTTATTATTTGGTGGATCACTTTTTTTAGACCAATTTTGAATAAGAAGCCCCAGCTGAAAACTAAGGCAAATCACAAACACAAGAAAGATACACTGTACTGCTGTAATCATAAATATTAAATAATACTGTCTGCAAGTAACACAAGGTGTGTCTCGTACCACAGCAGTGAACAAACATATTTCTGTACATTATATATATACATAGCACTTTGATACATTCCTGGTTTTACAATGAGTTTTATTAAGAAACACCTGAGCTTGTCACCTACATGCTAATCAAGCTCATAGTAAAACCTGAAATGGGTGAAACTGCAATGACATAGGAGTCTTATTTCCATCCCTGACGTATTCAGAGTGGCATCCACAAAGATTGACCGTGGGTCGTTTTATGTGTTTTAAAATATGGAACACATACAATTGGTACATGTCTAATTATTGCATTTAGAAAGTTTATTTAACTAAGTATATATTTTCCATTATTGAGTGTTCTTTTAGTTATGCATGATGGTCAAAAAGGTTGAATTCTGGGACAAAAAAAACTTAATTTGCACAGCTGGAGGCGCAAAACCAGTGGTGCATTTCTCGTTGCTTTTACTTGAATAATGTATTTTGTCCCCTTGCCACAAACTAATATCTTTCAGAAAGGATATATCTTACATTGAGATCTACAGAAAGTGGTGTTCCACTCAGATGAGCATTTCTAAATAGAAACTGCTGGAGCCTTGTGTTTCATAGCCGATCTCCTCCCATTTGCGCTTTCCATTTTAAAAATCAAAATGCCAACTTTAGACACCCCTGGTTTAGATCGTTATTAACCAGACCAGAGATGGACAAAGTTGGCCCTTCCAGTCCTGGTCTTTATTCCAAACCTGGTCTAAAGTGTTTAACTGAACCAATTTAACCTCTATCCAAACCCTAAAGTGGTTAATTCTCTTATTTTATCTGTTAAAAGTGGAATGACCGGGATTGGCCACCTCTGAACCAAACACTGAAACAGATTCATTTCTAAATAGAGTTGGTTTTAGATTGTATTTTATTTTTCTTTTACAATGTGAGTTTTCATTTACTTACTAACAGTTGTCAGAAAATAAAGTGCAGATAGCAATTACAGTTCGAAATTACAGGACAGGTAGCAGTTTCTATTGCCATGATTATGTAGCAGCAGTTAAACAGGTATAGACACGTACCTGTGTTATTTCCTTGGCAGTGGATTTGGTATATATCCATCTCACTACTCTAATGTGAGTCGAGTTAAGTGCAGAAAGTCACATTTACTGCTTCACATCATGCGCTGCGGAGATTAGGACCTGTCTGTCTTCACAGCTAGTTTTTCAAAGGCTTAAAATAGCTCAGCTTCACAAGTTGCTCTGCAGAGAATTCTGCTGTTTTTTTCCTGCTTACTGTCAAGATGATATGGAAATAAAACACTCACAGCTCACAAGTAGAATTTGTCCAGAATAGAGGAACTAAGTGAAGACCCTAGTGGAAAACAAGCACCATTTCAGAGAGACGAAGCAATGTGATGTCCTTAGCCCATTCAAAGTGAATTTAAAAAGGAGTTACAAAACTATTGGGATCCTGTTTAAATCCCAGCGTACAAGCAGTGGTCCTGGTACAGTCTGATACGAATATGCTACCATGGTGCCTCAATGTATTGGTCAACCAATTGCAATGTGATACTGTTACCACTGTCTCTGTTGCTATTCTATCAACAACTGCCTCACCACCTAATGATATACATAATTTGTAGTTTAAGAAGAAGTACAATTAGATAAAAAGCATAAAGGACAATAAATGGATACATACTCAATACTATGATGGCTGAAGGTTTAAATAGAAAGGAATAGAAGATTGTTACATCATGAGCTGTATAGTAAATCAGAATCACGTTAAGAGATTTAAGTAGAAATAAGTAAGTTTAGTTACCATGGCATCAAAAGCCTAAAAGTACCTCCACTGTTTGTTTTCAAACACACTTTCCCTTGACAAAGGTATGTGAAACATACAGAAACGTTGGGAAATTAGCTCAACATTAAAAACACATATTCAAATGTCTCTTTTAGTATTTATTTAAAATAAAAAGCCATTGTGCTACCATTGCTCCTTACTAGGTAGGTACAAGTTGCTATTAAAATGTGTGGTCATGTACAGTGTCCTTAAAATTTAATTAAGGTTGGAAAAACAAGATTTATATATATATATATATATATATATATATATATATATATATATATATATATATATATATATATATATATATATATATATTATACAGTGCCTTGCGAAAGTATTCGGCCCCCTTGAACTTTGCGACCTTTTGCCACATTTCAGGCTTCAAACATAAAGATATGAAACTGTAATTTTTTGTGAAGAATCAACAACAAGTGGGACACAATCATGAAGTGGAACGAAATTTATTGGGTATTTCAAACTTTTTTAACAAATAAAAAACTGAAAAATTGGGCATGCAAAATTATTCAGCCCCCTTAAGTTAATACTTTGTAGCGCCACCTTTTGCTGTGATTACAGCTGTAAGTCGCTTGGGGTATGTCTCTATCAGTTTTGCACATCGAGAGACTGAAATTTTTGCCCATTCCTCCTTGCAAAACAGCTCGAGCTCAGTGAGGTTGGATGGAGAGCATTTGTGAACAGCAGTTTTCAGTTCTTTCCACAGATTCTCGATTGGATTCAGGTCTGGACTTTGACTTGGCCATTCTAACACCTGGATATGTTTATTTGTGAACCATTCCATTGTAGATTTTGCTTTATGTTTTGGATCATTGTCTTGTTGGAAGACAAATCTTCGTCCCAGTCTCAGGTCTTTTGCAGACTCCATCAGGTTTTCTTCCAGAATGGTCCTGTATTTGGCTCCATCCATCTTCCCATCAATTTTAACCATCTTCCCTGTCCCTGCTGAAGAAAAGCAGGCCCAAACCATGATGCTGCCACCACCATGTTTGACAGTGGGGATGGTGTGTTCAGGGTGATGAGCTGTATTGCTTTTATGCCAAACATAACGTTTTGCATTGTTGCCAAAAAGTTCGATTTGGGTTCCATCTGACCAGAGCACCTTCTTCCACATGTTTGGTGTGTCTCCCAGGTGGCTTGTGGCAAACTGTAAACGACACTTTTTATGGATATCTTTAAGAAATGGCTTTCTTCTTGCCACTCTTCCATAAAGGCCAGATTTGTGCAGTATACGACTGATTGTTGTCCTATGGACAGAGTCTCCCACCTCAGCTGTAGATCTCTGCAGTTCATCCAGAGTGATCATGGGCCTCTTGGCTGCATCTCTGATCAGTCTTCTTCTTGTATGAGCTGAAAGTTTAGAGGGACGGCCAGGTCTTGGTAGATTTGCAGTGGTCTGATACTCCTTCCATTTCAATATTATCGCTTGCACAGTGCTCCTTGGGATGTTTAAAGCTTGGGAAATCTTTTTGTATCCAAATCCGGCTTTAAACTTCTCCACAACAGTATCTCGGACCAGCCTGGTGTGTTCCTTGTTCTTCATGATGCTCTCTGCGCTTTAAACGGACCTCTGAGACTATCACAGTGCAGGTGCATTTATACGGAGACTTGATTACACACAGGTGGATTCTATTTATCATCATTAGTCATTTAGGTCAACATTGGATCATTCAGAGATCCTCACTGAACTTCTGGAGAGAGTTTGCTGCACTGAAAGTAAAGGGGCTGAATAATTTTGCACGCCCAATTTTTCAGTTTTTTATTTGTTAAAAAAGTTTGAAATATCCAATAAATTTCGTTCCACTTCATGATTGTGTCCCACTTGTTGTTGATTCTTCACAAAAAATTACAGTTTCATATCTTTATGTTTGAAGCCTGAAATGTGGCAAAAGGTCGCAAAGTTCAAGGGGGCCGAATACTTTCGCAAGGCATTGTATATATATATATCCAACATAATTATACCGCCATAAATACATTACTTGATGTGTAAATCTTTTTGCACGATATATGTAAGTGCACAATTGTATCAGAAAAGGGTTAGTGTTATTTTGTGCAAAAAGATTTACACATTAAGTACATTGTAACTATGTATAATAACATTGTAATTATGTGTAAGTATACATGTATTTAATAAGTAACTACTATATAAATACACAGTAATTAGAGACATTTAATGTAAAGTGTTACCGGAAAAGCATTTAAAAAAAAAAAAATATAGCAAATCACAGTAAACTATGGTAAATGCAAAAATACTGTGCAAGTTTACAGTGGTAAACTTATAGAAGGGTTTATACTACAGCAGCTTTAGCTAAATAAATAAATACAAATAAACCAAAAGTTGAATTTGAAACTGAAGGCGCTCCTACAGAAAACAAAGTGAAAACCAGCTATGATACACAAACACCACTTATCATCGGTTACTTTACTATTTCCTTCTTTCCACTCTTTAATTGTGTCTGTTTATCTCTGCGGTTTCAAAACGTCTTTGCCCTTTACCTGTTGCTTATTAAAAGGCATACAGGGTTTTGATGAAAGATGTACAGACAGCCAAGATTGTTCTGCCTGCTATTCCTTCATTGCACAGAGGTAGGTTGTCAGAGGAATGCTAGGGGAAGGGCAGTCGGTGGATTGCTGCCTGCAGATTTGGCACGGTACCAAGTGTCAATAAACTTCAAGGTGCTTTTGTATTATTGATACCTGGGTTATCACAGTATCCTTAAAACCTGTCAACCCCTCATGACTAATAATGTCTTCCCCATCCTCTATTCACTGTGTCACATTTACTAAACACATATTAGAATATTTGTGGAATTGTTCCTTCCCAATATATGCAGTGTTGTGTTAACTGTTTCTGTTTTAACTGAGTTAGTTTTGCCTAGCTGAAGAGTAGACTTATTTAGTGAATATACATGAGAACACCTCAGACTGGGACCTAGGAGTCCTGTGAGGTTCCAACGTGATTTTTCGACGGCATGTGTTAACATACGGCGCGAAGATAAGGCGGGACCAAATAAGGTTAAGCTGTGTTTTCACAATCAGATAAATTGCATCCAATTTATTTAATTTTGACCATCCTCAAACTCATCCAGTTTCTTTGAAGAAACAGCTTCCATAGCAAATATTTTTAGCTGTCACTTTGGCAAAATTGTACCCATAAGGTTTAGTACAAAATGGTATGTATATGTATCATTTATCATTGTGTGGGTGGTCAATAATGTATGTGGGGGTCAACATTTTACAGAGGGGTTCTGAGACCCTCACACCCCACGCTTGCTGTGAGCACAGCAGTGGAGATTACCAATGTTACAATACTCGTAAAATGTGATCCAATTCCTACCAACACAAAGCTGTTTGTATGTGCTAATGCAAAGCAAATGGGATGGAGATAACAGGTATGGTTCTTTTGTCCACAGCCTTCTACTGCAGTCATTCCTATGAACAGAACACAGCCAGCATTGTATTCCATTCAGAGATTATGGATCAGTCAATTAGGGAGATAAATGTACCGTTTACTACACACAATTCATAGCAGTCTTCAGAGGGGAATCACGGGCACATTAAACAAACAAGGAATTTATCTTCAATGCAGCGTCAACGACAGTGTATTAGTTCTGTAGTTAGGGGCAATGGTTGCATAAAGGTAGATACAAGGGGATTGGGATGTTTTGGACAGCCAATGGTACTGTTTTGGACAGCCAAACGTTCAGTCAGAATTCTAAGGGAAAACTATAATAAAACTAAGTAGACAAACTACCACATCCCTCTCGGTCAAGTTTTGTTTTAATTAATTATTAGATTTTTTTTTTGTAAACTCTAAGGGATTGAGAAATTGTCCTTTCAAAATCTATTTGGATTATAAATTTAAATTTGTTAGCATTTGTTTTTCAGGGACTCACAAAATATTGTAATAAATCACTCACCTTTTTAAAGGATGCATTGACTGGGGTTCTTCATTAGAATGCCATGATAATTGTTAATTGTACAACAGGTTTTTGCCACTTTCAGTTCAGGAGTTGTTTCTGATCAGATGAGATTGAGTGGTTTGCAGAGATACTGGTGTCCAAAGTCAACAATAGGAAAGTGTCAGGTATGAATGACGCTTGTTTCATTTGCTGTGATTTTCCTTTGCTTGGAAATCTCTGCTCCAGCTGCATTTGGTCAACTGCTGGTCAGAAGCAAAGAATAAATTGAAATGCATTGCATTAACCAACAAAGCCCTTGCAACCTATTGCAAAATGAACAGGTTTCACAATGTTTTAATAAATAACTCAGCTTAAAGTTTGTTTTTAAGCAGGCCCCCATTATATACATCTCTTTACTTGAGAAAGGTGGGTTGATAACTTCAGGTGCATTTTTACTATCTGAAAATAAAATGTGCTGATGATGATTTGGAGTAGAGATTAGAGCAGGGGGATCTCCAATCCTGGAGTTTCCCAATCCAGAAGGTTTTACAGGTGTCTTTACGTCATCAATGGCTAAAGATCTGGAACACCTGTTAATTTTAACTAATTAAACCAATAATAGGTGTAATTAAGTAATTGAATGAAATGAAAACCAGAAGACCCTGTGGCTCTCCAGGACCAGGGTTGCAGACTCCTGTCTTAGAGAATCTAGCTTTTTTTCTTAAAATAACCACAAAAAAAAAACCTCTTCAATCATCATTTGTTTAAATCTCTGATCAAAATGTATGTGAGCGTCATATGGTATTGTCACAGTTAGATTGTATTGTTATTCCCAAAAGTGCAGATGTGTGTTCTGCAATTATTTTCTGGATTGTTGGATAAGTAATGTAACGTGAAATTAAATGCTTTGCTACCTTATGTGATCTTTCCTGGACACCCTTATAAAGTAGATGATTCATCTCAATGAGTTTTCTTCAGGTTCGATATAGCTATTGCAGCTCCTGCCAGAGTAAGATACTGTTTTGACCATCGGGAGATCAAACTAATATATATTCAGTCACAGCTGAAGAAAATCGCACACCTTGTAGTTGAGGATATCTTTCCAGAACTGAGGGTAGCTAGACTGGATTGACTTCACTTGGGTAAGCCCTGCAGCCAGTCCTGGGTTTCAGAACTTATCTGGTTTAGGTATATTATTGATAAGACCAGGTATTTGAACAATGTTTTGAACTGCTTGCACTTGCGATGGCATGAATAAATGTACTTACAAACTAAATGGGCACTTCAATCGAACTGTTACGCTGTAGCTGTGAATGTACTGTACTGGTGAATTGAAGAGTAGAGCTCATAACAATGTTAAGTAACAGGACTAATGGGGGTGAAAGCAGTTTGGTTCAATTATTTTCAGTATAACTGACCTATATGCTGAAAGTAAAATTGAATAGAAATATTATTGAAAAAGACTGTGCAAGAGGCTCTGCCAGTTGTGTAACTTTTGTAGCTTGCAAAAAGCCAGGTGTGCATCTACAAACATCTAACACCTGGTCCCAATAAAAACATAGGGACTAGTTAGTGGTCCAGATAACTGGAAATCTGAGAAATAGACTTGCAGTGGATATTGTAAAGATTTAAAAGATCAGTGCCTACACCTTTAACCTTATATTGCCTTTCAAGCTACATTTTATTGTGTTTTTTTTATTATTTATTTTGAGGTAGCATGCTGAATAAGTCAGTTTGTGCCTAATCAGATTTAGCTGTTGAGCAGTGTTTGGAACATACTATAGTAAAAACAAATGTACAATGTACAGAATCGTGTGGAAGAAAACATTGTCAATATAGGGTTGAGAGCAGCAGTAATATTGGGCAACTGAGTGGCGCAGGATGTGCCCTATAGACTGGAGGTCGCCGGTTCGAGTCCAGACTATTCCACTGCCGACCGTGAACGAGAGCTCCCAAGGAGCGGCGCACAATTGGCCTGAGCGTCGCCAGGGTGGGGAGGGCTTAGGTCAGCCAGAGTGTCCTCGGCTCACCGCGTACCTGTGACTCGTAGACTGGCCGGGCGCATGCGGGCTTGACTGTAAGCTGCCCAGAGCTGCATTGTCCTCGGATGCTGTAGCTCTGAGGTATAAGAGAAAAAAAAAGTGGCCGGCTGACGGCACACATTTCGGGGGACAGCGTGTGTTCGTCTTTGTTGCTCCCAAGTAAGCACGGGGCTGGTAGCGGTGAGCTGAGCTTAAAAATAATAGATTCGCTATTTCAAATTGGGAGAAAAACGTGGTAAAAATCAATTGGATAGTCTTGTAACTGCATATCTATGCAATAGAAAATGGGAGGCCCCATGCCCTAGATTCTACTGAATACATTGAGATTGTTCATTCTCTCTCTCTCTCTCTCTCTCTCTCTCTCTCTCTCTCTCTCTCTCTCTCTCTCTCTCTCTCTCTCTCTCTCTGCACTATGTCATTCTGTCAGGAACTGTGTTTGAACACGTGTACTGCCTAATGGATCCCTAGTAATATGACTGCTGGCTTTAGAATTGGGTACTTCAAAGTGTTTATACCTTAATAATGTTTTCAAATGCTGGTTGTTACCTTTTAAAAGTTTTGCAATTTTAAAATTCTCATTGATATTTTCATGTTATAACTTTCAAACTGTAAAAAGTAGCAGAGATATGTATATTTGCTTCACTGAAGTGCAGTGGAAAGCAACATTCAAGCAATGGGAAGCATTTGCCCCTACTGGTATCTATATTTGGGATATTAATAAGTTTTGCTCTCTTATAAAGTATATTGCAGAGAATGTGCTGGATTGTTAAACAGTGTGATGATGTAAATGAAACACAATGACAGCACAGGACACTGCTGCTTTAAGGACAGTGAAGGCATATGGCACTCAAGACAAACTGCTCAAACAGCATCTATAAACCTCACAATATTATAATGGACTATGTCACTCATTTGTACCAGTACTTGCATCATCTTGTACTTGCACTGAACTGCTCCATATTTTGCCGTATTCTACTACTAGTCTTAATTATACTTATTTTCAGTGTCTTGTACTTCATTTTACTCTTAAAGTTATCTGCATTCACATTTTTTTTTATTTGAAATCGTTCTTATCCATTTATAGTACTTATATGCCTCTTATTGGAATTAATTCTTATATGCAAACATTTTTATATATACGTTAACTGCTCTTAGTCAAATTCGTTCTTAAATGTAATTATTTACTGTATTCTTTATTTTGCGCTTATTAAAATGTGATCTTACTTTCTGCTTATTTTACTGTTCTTTATAACTGCTCTTATCTGTAATGTGATATTTTGCAATGTGATACTTTGTATTGTGATATTTTGTAACAACCATAAGTCACCCTGGATAAGGATGTCGGCTAAGAAATAAAAAAATAATAAAACAGAATAAAGAATATCTGTCTGATGGAAAGCCAGGCAATGCATTTATCCCATTGCAGTGAACAGTACCACACAGCCCCCTGCCTGTTCCAATAGATAAGGCAAGCTTGCTGTAGCTGTTCTAGCTCATAGCAGTAGTGACTACATGCATACTGTATGCACTGTACATAATGTACATACATACAGACAAGCATACATACATACATACATACAAACGGACATATATACATGCATACTTTTTTTTTTGCTCATCATAGTGTAATAAATTAACAATCCTGAGAAGAAATAATGTGTTTCACATCAGCTAAATACGTTTTAAAGACAAATGACATTCAATTCTCTCAAGAAAACCTTTCAAAAACACAACTTTTTTTTAAAATGGGTAGACTAAATGTTTTGCTGCACCCAATGTTGGGCCTCTGTTTTGTTCTTGCTCATACCTTGGCACTGTATGTCTTGGCATAGAGGTGTGTCAGTATGCATGAACATTCAGGAAACTCAAATCATAATTTATAGCCATACACACTGTAACAATTCAATAATATTAGCGGGGATATATATATATATATATATATATATATATATATATATATATATATATATATATATA
This sequence comes from Acipenser ruthenus, assembly GCF_902713425.1. Lineage (NCBI taxonomy): Eukaryota > Metazoa > Chordata > Actinopteri > Acipenseriformes > Acipenseridae > Acipenser > Acipenser ruthenus. Next base: position 24,078,044 of record NC_081195.1, read on the forward strand.
TAATCACAGACACACATAGATCAGGTTGAAAATGTTGGATTCAATTTTGCAACGTAATGGTAATGCACACACATAAAGTACTGTTATGTTTGGTATCAGATATACGCATTTAAAATGTCATGCAGTGCCCTTAGCTTCGAAGCTTGCCACCGTGATATTATTATTATTATTATTATTATTTATTTCTTAGCAGACGCCCTTATCCAGGGCGACTTACAATTGTTACAAGATATCACATTATACATTATTTCACATTATACAGATATCACATTATTTATTTATTTTTACATACAATTACCCATTTATACAGTTGGGTTTTTACTGGAGCAATCTAGGTAAAGTACCTTGCTCAAGGGTACAACAGCAGTGTCCCCCACTGGGGATTGAACCCACAACCCTCTGGTCAAGAGTCCAGAGCCCTAACCACTACTCCACACTGCTGCCCTCATTATATAACTTATTATATAAGTAAACCGTTCATTAGAAAGTACTTAAATACCAATTATGCCCGTCCATTTCAGTTATGCGCACCAAGGGGCTATGTACAACACAGATATGCAAAGAAACTGCCAGCTATCAAAGGAAACACGGCAGAACACTTACAATAGCCTAAACATCTGTATTTAATCCAGTGTTCAATGGAATGCGGTATTAACATTTAATCGAAGTGAAGAAAAGCGCTTCTAGAGTAAAGTACGATCATGATTCGCCCGTTCTGTTCAAAGAGAAAAACTAGAATGTAATTGACTAGCAGGATAGACCCAGCTGCTGTATTAGCTACTGGTATCATTTTCTTGCGACCAGTAATACAGCTCGGCACCCTACCGCATTGATTGTCGAACTTACACGTACACAAATAGTCTAAATAACAGTTAGGGCATTACGTTTCGCCTTAGTCTGATAGTAACAAAAAAAACGCATGTACTTACCACTACAACATTGCAACAGAAAAGACTAAAGCGAAACTGCCACGCTCTCCTGTATCAGACAGCATTGATCAGACCTCGCAATAAATTATTGACTGAAGATTTGGAATGCAAATCCTTGACATCCAGTGATCAAAGATGACCTTGTTCATAAATAAAAACCACGATGAAAATAACACAAATGTAGCGTTATTGCTACTCATTTCATGATATCGGCGAAGAACAACAAAACAACTTACATAACTACAGTTATTTGTAAGCTATGGACACCACATCCTAGTGCAGTACAACCGTATTTTTTATTAAACCGCCCCCCTCCTTACTCGTTTGGAAATGGGTTAGGTATGGTGTTGTTTTATAGTGCACTGCTGACCAATGCGCTACTGTACTGTATCCCCAATTCAGTAGATATCAGTACCCCATTATTATAGTCATCTTCAATCTGCATTTATAGTGCAATTATATATATATATATATATATATATATATATATATATATATATATATATATATATATATATATATATATATATATATATAACCACACCCAGCTCCAGGCACTTAGCAAAATTACACATAACAGACATTTACCTTTGCAGAAGAGGTGCATTTAAAGAACGTGGTTGCATTTCTTAGCGACTCGTCTCACGGAGAGGAGCAGGTTGCTATTTTCCCCTCCCTCTTTCCGCTTCTCTCTCTCTCTCTCTCTCTCTCTCTCTCTCTCTCTCTCTCTCTCTCTCTCTCTCTCTCTCTCTCTCTCTCTCTCTCTCTCTCTCTCTCTCTCTCTCTCTCTCTCTCTCTCTCTCTCTCTCTCTCTCTCCTGATGGATTCCACTCTGATAATATTATTACGAGTTCTTCGAGTGGATTGTCAGTCAGTCTGATGCAGGGCGACTACCCCTGAGCACATCAGAACGCCGCCTTGCCTTTGGCAAGAGCGACAGAGAAGGTAGAGGAAATGCAAGAATCACGCGCTGGCGCTCACCTCTCGCAACAGAAGGCAGCGCAAGGCAGGGGTGCATTGTACATGTGTAGGTTGCATAGGAGAAGATGCTCGCTTTTTAGAACTGTCTTCCTTTTTTTTTTTGATACCGCCTATCTTTCTCAAAAGAATCGTGTTGTAAAGTGTGTTGAAGATTATTCACTGGCCACTACCCGTAAATGTGGATACTATGACTAGTAACGAGATCACAGTTGGTGTATCCCTTAACCTTTCAGCATTTATATTATTTTCATTAATGCTGGTATCGCCATTTAATATATATTCCCAGTAGTAGATGCTCCCATATTACACGGCAGAGCCGTTTTGTTCTGTATAGCGACTGCAAGAGGGTATGAACTCCTTCAGCTCTCCTTAGAGATGAGTGGTAAACATTAATTTATGAAGGTAAACGCTACCTTGAGTTTATCTCCTTCTGTACACAAACTGTATATCCCCATCGGTTCTTCGAACGTTATTTTTCTTCAGACACAAATCAAATAGCGTTTGTGATTCATCCCAACAGACGCCGTCAACCAATTATCAGCATTCGATTCTTAAACTTTTATTGACGTATCGTTTTTTTGATAAAGAATAAAACAGCCAAGTCGACGCGGCGGTGGTGTTTCGACTACAGACAATCGCCCTTTTACTCCTCAATACGAAATCAATAACCATAGGATAACATATTCAATTCCTGAATTGAGGAACATTGTTCTGTTTTGTCCAATAAAGTCACTGAGGAACATCGATTCGACCCCCGGACGTCCGCATTCATATCAAATCGTGAAGGCACCGCACCTTTCCAGTTGTCATTTCCAGCCTATTAAAAATCCACACAGAAAAAAATAAATAAACGCGATAACTTTGCAGTGCATCGGGTATGTAGAGAATTCGGTGTGAACTGTTATCCAAAGGAAGTCCAACGGAGAATAGAAATGGCAAGCACTCGATCCTGAAATATAATACTGAGGAGGGAAAAAGACACTCTTCTTTCTCAGGTGAACTCAAAACGAACACGCATTGACAAGACTTCCAATAGAAAAAAGGGAGAAACTAAATCCAATGACCACTCATGATCTCCTCAGTTCTCTGCTGTTTAATGAAATACACTTTATACAAGTCAACATGATGTTGTTAAAGTGATAAAGCTGTACACTAGCTCAGAAACAAAGGAGCCAACGCTTTTACACTATAATTATATTACTGAAATTACCACAGAACCGTTTTCTAATCCAGGTAAGATTACATTTAATTTTTAAAAAAATCAAATAAATCCACGTCAAAAAGTCAAAATAACTGTAGGTGTTTGCATATACAATATCTACTTTTTTACTTTTTAGATTACAAACTGAAAAATGTTTAATAACTCAACCAAAAGCGTAACATCCATCAGAAATAAATCCATCTCACCGTGCTACAGCAATTGGTAAAAGAGTCAAAACAACCACACGGACCAGACTAGTTGAAAGAAAACAAGACAGTAACATGTTTCCTCTTCTGATCTTCAAAACGAGGGCGAAGTCCTTGTGTCGGCTAAATAAAATACAACTGCACGCCTGTTTTACACGCAGAACGAGCGATCACCTATTACAGGGCAACCCTCCTTGTGCCATTGTGACGACCCAGGTAAGAGCAGTTTGGAGTTCATCGGATGCCTGTCTCTTGTCTGGTTGCACTTCGCTGTTGATCCGCTTCACGTCTCTCTAACCATGCTGCATACAGTCTGAAACGACGTGACAGAAGATAAGAAAGAACATAAGAAAGGCTTGCTCTTCCTACTTTATCAATTTATATAGTTAAACTGCTCCTCCACCATAGCACAGAGGAGCAGGATTTGGTGGACAGGCTTTAAAGAATGACTGTTTGTATTTTGTTTCTTTCTCTAATTTCCCTTTAAATTTCTGTAGTCAGGGCTGAGAAAGTGGAAAGTGGAAGCGGTTGGTTCTAAGTAAGAAAACTCTATCTCAAGCTTCGAAGCGAGAAGCTCCTATCTCCAGCTTATCGAAGCAAAGGCGGTGTGGTGGGCATTAAAATAAAACAGTTTCAGAACCATAGACAGCGCCTAATCAAATGTTATAAAAAAAAAGGAGTGGAGACTGCAATCTGCCAACCAGTTTTCATTGAGCAAATGAATTAATGCATTAGTCTTTGTCATATCATTTAATAGAGATTGAATATAGCTGGTCATACCCAACTTTACACACGCTTGAATAAAACAGATGTAAGTACTTAACTCTATGATTTTAAAATAACTGTACATATCTAACATGTTATTAGCCAGGCAGGTGCCGTTGAATACATAACTTTCTTTTGGGGGGCGGGGGGAGGGTTGTTCATAATTCGTAAGCTATGAGGAAAAATGAATGTGATGCTCAGGATTACCCAGCCAACACCATATAAAGCATGCTTAAATGTTTTTTCTTTGATAATGCATAATCCAGGGTCAATTAACAGAACAAAAGACTAATCTGTGCTTAAGTAGGGGGCCATATTTTATTTTAACGCTCAATGGGCTATAATCACAAAACGTTACAGGCCTTTTTTAAGGAACAGTAGTTTTTAGAACAAACAAAGTTTGGGCTTATTAAGGTTGATCCCTTTTTAGCACACTATTGTACCTAATTATATTGTCAATATATAATGGATGTTAATTAACTAATATAATTATGGTTGTTTTATAAAATATTTTACTTTGGAGACTTGTACTTACACACAATTACAATTCTGTTATGCATACTTACAGTGTACTTAATGTGTAAATCTTTTCGTACGATGTATGTAAGTATACAATTGTATCAGAAAAGGGTTAGAGTTAGAATTAGAATGATATCATGCAAAACGATTTAGACATTAAGTACATTGTAACTATGCATAATCACATTGTAATTGTGTGTTGGTATGCATGTATTTACTAACTACAATGTAAATACACAGTAATGTATGTAAGGTGTTATACTTTGTTCCATATTTCATTGCATTTGTGTTTCCCACTATGGCAATATATATAAAAACAAAAGTTTTCCACAGAAGACAAGTGCTAGTCCCACTAAAAGGAACGTCCCGCTCCAGGAACCTACTACACTATGCAAACCCTCTCTATACTGTTTGGGATAAACATCCTCTAAACTGGCCCACTTCTGGACTCCTGGAGTCCTGGCATTCTCTCGGCGATTCCAGCCTCTTAAAATGGCCTCGGCTGGACAATGCCTTCACCAGCACCATCTTGGAGTGGTGGAAGGGTTTCTTGTAGTAGTTCTCTCCATGGAGCAGAACCTGTCTTCCTCGATGTCAACACAGCAAGCTGTATGGCTATGGCCACGCAGTAGCCTTGAGCTGTGGCACAGACACCTATTGAGCTGCCCACAGCCTCTCTGGACATGCCCCCCCAACCAATCAGGACCTTCCAATCAGCTCAGCACCGGGCAAGCCTACCTGCTCAATTGGTTGCCTAGCAACACATCTCCTGTTGCATATCCCAGCTGCTTCAATAAAGGCACACATGCACTCAAGAACCAGTGACAGGGTACTCCAATTGGCCATTGTGGTAATTCATTACAATGCAAAAGAATAGCAGTGCATTCTAGTACCATTGCAGGACTTTGACTGAGCAATACTTGTTTTAAACTCATCACATCCATTGCACTCTTATTATAATGGTATCTCAGTGGTAAACTTTTCTGTAAGGACAGTTGCTGAGGTATGGTCTTTGATCACTACAAATGTAATTTCTCTAGCTGTTTCTATCAGGTTCCGCATCCAAACCTTTTAGGTAGACCAACACCTGGTAATAGGGTTCCAGTGACTTGTAGAGCATATGGTCTATAACACAACAGTGTGTTTATTTTCAATTAACATTGCAACTTTATCACTGGTGGGTCAAGCCACCTTTGTGTTCCAGACCATATTATTGTAAATTATGCCACACGGCTCTGGAATAAATTCAGCAGCATCCTCCCCCACAAACCATCCACTCCACAAGGCATGCAAGTATGTGTATGACAGGAATATTATTACAGATCTGTGGGGAGATGTTAATTTAGCTCTCTGTGGGAAAAACAAAACTTCCAGACAGAAACTACACCATCAGAACTGAGTGATTACATTGAGATGAAGGTTACTTCAGGGAGCTGTCTGCACTCGGTAAAGCTTTCCCTTTCTCCCTTTTCCCCTTATGAGAAGGTCACAGAAAAAGGGAGAGGTTAAGATGGCAATTTTCCACTTGCATTAAGGGGAAATACTATTATTTTGAAGGAGAAACTTATAGCTGATAAGTGCTGCTGATTCCTATATTTGAAAAGCCCAGACAAAACAAACAACTGACCTACAAAAGAACATTACCCTATACAGCACTGATCATCTTAGTGTCAATATAACAATTAGAAGTTATACTAATAAATGGCTCAAGTTTTGGGGAATTTGTTTGAGTGCAGTCAATGTTGGAAGATGTGCTGATGAACCACAAACGTACAGAAACCACTACTGTTTATGTTATTGTAATCTCTTCTAGTTATATAGGTTCATAGTGGCTCCAATGGTGCTCAAAACCTTTCAATAAACATTCCTGTAACTACTAGAGATTTTAGGAACAAAATAAAAAGGTAATTGGTGTAATTAAACAGTTGTGTATTTAATTTGTTGCTCAACAGCAGTTTTTATTGAACTATCACAGTTACTGATGAACTACAACTCCTTTGTACCCCAGTATTGGGCAGGGAGTACTTTAAAAAGCAAGCAATTACAGTTGCTTGCTTTTTAAAACAGTAATGGATTACCAGCAGTATGTATTGGTTTTCCATACCTTAGTGAGGAACCATTGTATGGCCACTGCATTGCAATTGAAGGTCATTTGGAAAGATTAATAAGACATTTCAAGGAGACTAGGGTTTGTTGATGATTGGTGCAAAAATAAAACAATTTAACATGTTGAGTCAGATATACAGATGGACATTTTATTTATTTGAGGACCCAAACATTCCTGAGTGTTTTCTGTGTTTTGATTGAATCCTCAGAATGCATGTTCTAAATAATTGGCATGACAGTCTTGATTACCTCCCTCATTTGTAATATTAAATGCAGTGCTACAATCCATTCATCAATCTGCAGCTCCCAGTGTACAGTGTAATGTCATGTGATGTATTATCTGTTTCTTTCTTTCTTTGATTAAATGTAACCAACTGTAATACTAAAAAACTCAATTGAAACATAAGCTATTTAAAAAAGAAAAGACAAGACAAGGTTTCTTCTTGTATGGTATGGGAGCGTTTGTATGGTACTACAAAGATACATGATAGAACTCATCTTGGAAGTTGTTCACTAACAATAGCACACACACACACACACATTGGGGACAGACTTGAAGCCATTGAGTTTTAAATGAGGACAAAAATGAATAACATTCATGACTGGTTTTGTATGCCTATACACCTGGTCAAATGTCAAGCCAGACAGACAGACAGACAGACAGACTTAGGACAGATGGTAGGAGCAATAAAGGTATGGAATGGGTTACCTGGCTATGTTGTTAATCCTGAATCACTGGGATCCTTTAAGACCCAGTTTGACAAAGTTTTGGGAACAATCACCTACTTGGAACCGTGCAAGCATTATGGGCCAAATAACCTTGACCGAAAATGTTCTTATGTTCCAAGATAAAGTAAATGTTTTATGTATTTCATATGGTGGATTTGCTTCCTGGTGAGCTGTCTATGGAGCTGAAATTGCTGCCTATTTTGTTAGTGCTAATGATGCCTTCCAGTACTTCTGTAGTTCCTACAGTAGAGTGATCTAGTGTTTGCCTAGAACCTGGTTTCTGCATTAGATACAGTATACAGACACATGGGAATGACTGAATTTAATATATATTTTATACACAATGGATTTTCACTTGAATGCTCCATTTATCATCGGTATGAAAATGAAACAACTGGACAAACACAAATAAATGTTTCATATGATGCATTGTTCAATGTTGAAACAGTGCTTTCCTTCTCTGTTTGAACACTGTAGTGTGCTGTGCTTCAGCCGTCTTGGAAGTTAGAAGACCACTGTACTGTCAGAAATTGATTTTTAAGAGTTGTACAGGCTTGAGTATTAAGGTGTTTTGTTTGACCCTGTTTGTCATTGTAAGCCTCATTGTTTTTTTTTTCCTGTGTGGAAGATACCAGGCTTGTATTGCTTCTCTTTAAAGTTTTATGTCACAGAGGACTGGATGTTATTCCTTGACGCACTGACAAATAACAGCAGCAAAACAAAGCGTTGATAATTGTACTTTTCAAGAACAAGGAAACATGTGGCTGTTTTATTGTATGGGTGCACATTTAATGTATGTCTTGTCATTTTCAGACCCCTTGTTTTCTAAAATATTGTACGCCTCAATTGATAATCATCTCCAAATCTAAGATTTAAAGAGCAATCCCTCTCACAACTGCAGTATAACATTATACCAGTCTTGCAGAAACCTAGTTCTTCATTGGTAGTAAATGTGGAATATTTTCGGTTCATTAAAATCATATAATGCATATATTTAAAGATTCGATTATTTTCTAGTATCTATTGTTGCATGGATGCGGATATATTAAATATTGCAAAATACTGCAACACAAGCATGTCTTTTCTTTTTTTCCCTGTAATTTGTGCCTCCTCTGCAACTTAGTTACTTAGTTTTTAAATGAAAAATCTGTATATGGAGAGATGCACCTTCCTTGCAGTTGAGTTGTCAAACACTCGAACACCATGTCTTTTATTCCACTAGCCTCAATTAAACATTAATCGATGAATCACTATCTTCAGAGCTGCAGGTAGCTTCTTAGAAACATGTGCTTTTCTTGCATTTTGCTGGATTAAAGTATTTGTTATGTGATGAGTAATGGCAGAACTCCATGAATATCCTTCTAGCGTTTTAATAATATCTTCTCTCAATGCACATGCATGGTTTCAGTGTGTGTGCTTCTTACTTCTGAATACTAAAGTGCTCTCAACACATTTATCATTGTTGATTGCTGATTGCATCTCTGCTATTTTGCCTACCTCTATTACCAAGCCCTGCTCTACTTTTACCCTTCTTTCCCCACTTGTTTTTTGCGGTTCTGTTCAACAGTTCTTTTTTGCTTTATCTGATATTAAAGCCACTTGATTATTTGGTATTTATATGCCTTGTAAATACAGACAGGGCCTTGCTTCTTCCAGACATAGAGAGAACAGCATTAATTTAAATAGAGGGAGAGCCCGGGTTTGTAATCCTTCAGTAATTGCATTTAGCAGGAGAATCTCTGTGTTTCGTGAGTGCCAGATTCAATTACAATTGGAAAAGCATTTCTCTCGATAGACACAGGAATAAAATTCAGTGTGGTATCATGCTTGGCAGTCACCATTGCAGAAACATGTTTTGAGGTTAAATAAGAACAATTGTCCCACACAGCCATTCTGCAAGGGAAGTAAATATCTGGGGTGTTGCTGCACCCATGGAACTAATTTTAAATTAAAATATGTTGCATATATTTAAAGAAGATACAATTATCTATTCAGTTGTAAACTTTATGAATTCAGGTAAACTTGGAATTAGCTACTTTGTTACACTATAAGGATGGGAACAGACCATATTTCAAATCTTAACGATGTTTATCATTTATTAGTTCTAAATACCCACATTACATTCTAAATTATTATTTATTTCTTAGCCGACGCCCTTATCCTGAGCGACTTACAATTGTTACAAGATATCACATTATTTTTACATACAATTACCCATTTATACAGTTGGGTTTTTTACTAAAGCAATCTAGGTAAAGTACCTTGCTCAAGGGTACAGCAGTAGTGTTCCCCCACCTGGGATTGAACCCACAACTCTCCGGTCAACAGTCCCTAACCACTACTCCACACTGCTGCCCTGAACGTTGATAAATTGAACGTTATAGTTTAGATACAATACGTGTCACTAGTATTAACAGAGATAAGCAATTAATCAGATAATCTTCCCTGGGGGAGAGCCTTCAGAAGCTGCACCGATAGTCCGGATGATCTGGAAGTTTGTATGTCTGTGTCACCTCTATGCCTGGTATTTATACTCTAGTAGGCTCAAAGACTGCTAGGCTACACTTTCTTTCTGTTATCGTACTAATTATAATAGAAATGAGTTATTCCACTGTTACTCCATTCAAGTGCAACCAACCACTAACTACTCTCTTTTACAAAGTTACTGTGGTTAATTTTATGTATTTATATTTTCTCTTTTCCCATATATTCTTGCACATGCTTTATCACTTCAGTTATTCTAAACATAAGTTACCTTAGCAACATTATTTATGCCAAAGTCACTTTTAGCAACTGCACAAATCCCCACCCCTAGTCACTGATAGAATACTCCTCACGGCAATGCACACACAGGTACATGGGATGAAACCTAGGGGAAGACAGAAAATTCACTGTATAGATACCATTAATAATGACCTGCAGCAGGAAGGATTAAAGATGAACGAAGCCCTGGAGTTGGTGCAAAACAGAAAGAAGTGGAGGGACTTCATTCAGACCCATTGGCGCTACTGATGGATGGGAATCTAAGAAGAAGAACATTGCATTTGTGAAATGGCTCGATCGCTAAAATCCTTTGCATATTTTAAAGAGCTGTTCAGGGATACCACGATATTTAGTTGGCAAAGGTCTGAGTGGTACAAAAGGGGAAATAATACTGTCCCACCGTTCATTCTGTTTCAAGGCTCGTGACACTGTAATTTTGATTACCAGTGTATGTAAGCAACAACAGACATATATACCTCTAGATTATGATATTCTTAATAACTAAAGAATGTCTTTTGAGAGTTTCATCAGTGCTAAAACACTATAGGTCAGAGATATACTAGGGCTCTGAAACCACAGTTGACATGTTAATTATGCTCACATAACCAAACTCTAAATGCAATTCAGTTACCTGTTGGGCAGACTAATTGAGTGCTGAAGACCTGTTCTGGTTCTCCAATAACGTTATTATTGCTCATTATTGAAGGTTTATTTTTAATTTTCAGTGGCAAGCCCTCATTACTCCCACAAGGGTAAAGTTTTGTCTTCCCTAAAAAGTGTCGAAAGTGGTGAACTCAGTTAGTTAAGAGACAGCTTGCCTAAACCAGCAGCTAATTAAATTGCTCTTTACGCAGTGTTTGTACATACACTGGCGACCACTTTATTAGGATCTGTCTACCGGGATTGGATTTACTTAAGCATGTGTATGGAACTGGCCCACCCAATAATGCTGCACTTGTACCCTGATGCCAATGCCTGCTTTCTAAATGCACCCATGCACGGTGCCAGATTTGTACATGAATGGTTTGAGGAGCATGATTTTAGGCGTTTTCCAGGGCCACCACAATCTCTAAGGTGACGTCAATGCCTACAGCCTTATTAATTCATGCCTGACTTACAATAGGGACAAATTGACTGCACAGGAGAAAAGAAAAATATGATTCAATTAACAAGAAATAGGCATTTTATTTTGTGTACTATTTAGGAGACTCTGATGTGAAAAATCAAAATAATATTTTTTTTAAAAAAAGTTAATATTTAAACCAAACCGCATGCAATAAGGATGCAAGGCCACCAAGGTCCTCGTGACTACAAACCATAAGAGCAAAATACTGGAATGGAGACTTAATTACTAATCTGTGTGTTTCTAGTTTCACAGAGCCTGATTTAGCACTAACCTAGAACATCCTTACCTTAACCATGATAAATCATTTGGTAAATGCACAGCTTAAGCAGAGGAACTGCTGTACACAGTGACTACTGGAAACTTTAAAAGGGAATGTCCCACATGTTCTATACAACAATTATTACCATGGTAAAACTAAAAGGGCAGTAGACAAACAGGCCAACTAGTGTGTTCTTCAGTGTTCACATAGTCTATACAGAAGAAGGCATTCATCAAAATGTTTGAATACTGAACTTAGTGTCTTACATTTTCACCTTCAAATTCTGATGAAGCATTTTGAGGTTATAGATGAAAAGTTATTTCCAGTCAATGCTATTGTACAGAGACAATGCGACTCCAGATATACAGATACTGTTACAGGGAGGTTATTATAGTCACCTAGGAGAGGTCAAGATACCACTTGATGGGCACTTGATACTATTGCATGATATACATAATATTCATTAGTGTGCAAATGTATTATAACACCCCATTGCTTCTGTTGTTCTGATTTGTTGTGCATATTTAATCCAACCAGTGAAACTGAAAATATTCAAATTGTCAAAATAGGCAAATTAGTGATTGTCTAAATGAATTGATGACTTTAATAGGCCACACATGCAATTAATTTAAAATAGTAAGAGAAAAGGAACACATAGCCACAAATGATGTTGAAGATGCCTAATTAAAGCACAAAACGCTCTAACATTTTCACACACTAGTGCCTTGTGTTTCTATGTCACTGATTACTGACTGAAAAATTGAAAGTCTCACACCCTGAGGTTTTAATTCAGGTAGGTATATAAAGGTCATAAATGACACATCTGGAGGTGTTTCTATAAATGTGCACACTGCTGCAGGCACCCTGGGATGCATCTCAAGTCAGACAGCCTGCATCAAATTTAGTTAGGAATGTTTTTTTTTGTTTTTGTTTTACCACAACTCGATTGCAAAGTGACTGACTGGCTTTATAATCCCCTGTATATCACTGCAGAACTCCTTTTAGTCATGAAGCTCTTAATGCATTGCAAGAAGCAAAGATACTATTTGTCCAGTGCCTCTTAAAGCCAGCTATGACATTTAACTGGCATTTCATTCTCTACTAACAAGACAAGGATCTGGTGGAAGTGAGCTAAGGAATGGAATTAAAGTTTTTATATTTATTTATTAGATTTTTTTATCATATGAAAAACTTAACATAAAAGCTTTCTCACACATGCTTCAGACTTTGTGCCACTGTACTGTATATTAAAAGGGTCGAGGGGAGGTTTCTAAGAAGCATAAAATGGTCAAAAGAGGGCGGTCATGATGCCTAATTTTATGGCTGACCTTGAGCCAAGAAATGTAGTTCTAGAATATATGATTGAATGTGTGTGAAGTATTAAATGAAGCCAAGGTTGCGTTAAATAGGCAGAGCGTTCCAGAGTGTTACATGAACGACCTGCACACAGAGAGCGCTACATAACAGTAGCTAGTCAAGCTCAGAGCTGCCTCGCTGGAGGTTCAAAATGGCCCAACTGAATTATCAGTGCTGTGGCTGAAAATTGATTTTTTTCAAATATTGATTTGTATGACCAACACGTGTGACAAGTAATATTTTTTGTTGTCATTTTTAGTTTTTTAAAATTGATTATGTTTTTGGTTTTTTTTACGATTGTATTAGAAAAGGAAACGTGGACTATTTATAACTTGAGAAATCTGACTCGCGCCTCAAGATGTTAAACCAAAACAAGTGTCAGTAACTTTATTACAAAAATACTGTAGTAGTAATTACATTAAAAAAATACAAAAATTGCAAAACTGGCTTAAAGTAACTGTTTTGTATTACACAGTGATGTTTTGTATTACACAGTGATGTATTGCCTGCTATTGTGAAACTCCTTGCTCCTAACACACTGTTCAATAACTGATAGAATATGTTACGGGACACCTGCTCTGCTTATTGAACGCATGCCAGTATTCCCTGCCACTACACCTCAAAGTCATTTGTTATCATTATCTAAACAGTGGCAGACCTAAATATTGCCACCTTTTAAACCTATACAGTAGTGTGCACTTTTATTAGAACACCTCAAGATTTGTCATGTATATCCTTTATATACTGTACCTACCTGCATGAAAACCTCTGGGTGTGAGAATTTCAATTTTCAGTCAGTAATCAATGATACAGAAACAATAAGCATGTGCAAATGTTAGACCGCTTTGTTCTTTAATTAGGCATCTTAAACAACTTCTAAAAAAATCCAATGAGTTTTCCCATTTCTGACTCTGTGTTCGTTTTCTCTTCTGATTTTAAATGAAATGCATGTGTGGACTATTAAAGTCATCAATTAAATTAGACCATCACTAATTTGCAGATTTTGACAATTTTCCAAGATTTTCAGTCGCAGCGGTTTGATTTTATTATGTTATTTGGAACTTCAGTACAGTCTTTTCTATCTTTTAATATTATTACATTCTGTTTTGCAGTAATATTTCACCTGTGGAAATTCAATTTCTATAGCTGGTTTTAGCAGCAATTACAGTACTATAACAGTATTGTTTTTTAAATCAGAAATACAGTCTACTGTATATTTCGAGCACAAGGACACATTGAACATGCAGTATGACGTGAAAAATATGCAGAAAAAAGGGAAATCTTGAGGGGGCTTCACTTTTTATTTCAGAATAAAAGCTGTTGTGAATAATGAATGAAGAAAGTGTTCTGCATAACAAGCTGTGCACCACGTGTAGGTGTAAATAATACATGGACACACATTTGCCAGCCTTTGATTAGTCACTACCAATGAGATTCTTTACAAGTTCGGGTAACGATCTGCTGGCAATGTGGATGAAAACCATAAAGAGGATAAATGGCGGTACTTTGTCAAGAAGGCAGGCTTTCATGGCTCAAATTAATTTCATCCAGAATACGACTCATGTTTGCTGTTGCTTCCTGGTACCTAATCATTTTCTGAGTTGCAGGTCAGATTTACCACTGGTGTTACTGCGATCGGATCGCATGACCTACAGCACAGGAAACAGCTAGGTAAAAAGAACAAATAGTGCTGTATTTAAAAAAATCTACAAGAACCAAAAAAAAATCATTATCACAAGTGGGGAGCAAGGGTAAGATTCCTACAAGAAAGATAAGTACATTTAAGCCTTGGTGATGATCACTCCATTAACGGGGCGCAATATTGAGTGTGTGCAGATGATCTAATGTACCGTAGCCCCCCCAAAAAAACATTTCCACCTGCTGTGCTACATTTCTACCTGCAGTTCTTCCATAACTTCATAGATTCTATGATAAAAACAAGTTTCTTATCAATCAAGCTTTTCCCAACAGCAGAAGGCAGCAAACAAGACCTTTATTTCATTAGAAATCAATCATCAAAAGAAGACCTACAGACCCAAATACGGGTCTGTGGCAGGATAGCGGCAGAGGGAAGACTCAGAGACAGAAAGTGCAGTGAAACCAAAATATTTTAATTAACAAAACACAAATAAAAAGGCACGATGGCCAACCAAAAAGACAAACACAAAACAGGCTTTAAACAAACCCCCAAAAAACCCCAATCACTCTCTCTCTAACACACGTCTTCTCTCTGTTACAAACACTCTCCTCCTAACAAACACTCTCCTCCTAACAAACACTCTCCCCCTAACAAACACTCTCCCTTTTATACAGGTGCCTGGGCTAATTGGGCAATTCGCACCTCATTAGCCCAGGCACATTCCACACATTCCACACATACTCACTGAACCACACCCCAAACTCACTCACATCCACTCTAAACAATACAAAAAACACAGAACCACCACAAAATAGGCTGCACCCCATCACACACCTCCCCTCCGTGTGTGCAGCACAACATGGCCTAAATGGCCACCTCCCCCCTCAGTCTCAAAGTCCCGGAAGAGGGGGAAGCACAGTGTCCATGGGGGTGGCCATGGTGGGAGGTCCGGCACCCCCCAATTCTTCGTGGCCGGCAGCTCCCTCTTCCGGGGCTCCCACCACACTCTATCCTGCCGCAAAAGTACAGCTGGGGGAGCTGGTCTCCTGACCTTCCCCCCCTTCTTCATGGCCGGCATTTCCCCTCCGTGGGGCTCCGACCACAGTGTAGCGACCCCAGGCGAAGCAGGACCCTCAACGACCCCAGGCGAAGCAGGATCCCTGGCGACCCCAGGCGAAGCAGGATCCCTGGAGACCCCAGGCGACGGCAGCAGCAGCGGACCCTCGGGAGGCGACGGCAGCAGCAGCGGACCCTCGGGAGGAGACGGCAGCAGCAGCGGACCATCGGGAGGAGACGGCAGCAGCAGCGGACCCTCGGGAGGTGGAGGCAGAGGCAGCTCCTGCTCCTCTCCCTCGGGTGGTGGTGGTGGAGGCAGAGGCAGCTCCTGCTCCTCTCCCTCAGGTGGTGGAGACAGAGGCAGCTCCTGCTCCTCTCCCTCGGGTGGTGGTGGTGGAGGCAGAGGCAGCTCCTGCTCCTCTCCCTCGGGTGGTGGTGGTGGAGGCAGAGGCAGCTCCTGCTCCTCTCCCTCAGGTGGTGGAGGCAGAGGCAGCTCCTGCTCCTCTCCCTCGGGTGGTGGTGGTGGAGGCAGAGGCAGCTCCTGCTCCTCTCCCTCGGGTGGTGGTGGTGGAGGCAGAGGCAGCTCCTGCTCCTCTCCCTCGGGTGGTGGAGGCAGAGGCAGCTCCTTCCCCTCTCCCTCACGTGGTGGTGGTGGAGGCAGAGGCAGCTCCTGCTCCTCTCCCTCGGGTGGTGGTGGTGGTGGAGGCAGAGGCAGCTCCTGCTCCTCTCCCTCGGGTGGTGGTGGTGGAGGCAGAGGCAGCTCCTGCCCCTCTCCCTCGGGTGGTGGTGGAGGCAGAGGCAGCTCCTGCCCCTCTCCCTCGGGTGGTGGTGGTGGAGGCAGAGGCAGCTCCTGCTCCTCTCCCTCGGGTGGTGGTGGTGGGAACAGCAGCTCGTCTCCCTCTGGTGGCAGAGGCGGGAACAGCAGCTCATCTCCCTCCGGTGGCGCTGCTGGCTCCTCCGACAGCGGGGTTAGAGCTGTTGGCGCTGCCGGCTCCTCCGACAGCGGGGGTAGGGCTGGTGGCACTGCCGGCTCCTCCGACAGCGGGGGTAGGGATGGTGGCGCTGCCGGCTCCTCCGACAGCGGGGTAGGGCTGGTGGTGCTGCCGGCTCCTCCGACAGCGGGGGTAGGGCTGATGGCGGGTGTCTCCGCTGGGCTCCCTTCAGCAGCAAAAACAGTGGCTGCTGTGGACCCTGAGCTTCACGCCCTCGTCCCTCCCAAAAAAAAATAGGGGTTTGGGCCTTCAGCTTCTCCCCTCCGGACACAGGACGCACTGGCTCCTCTCCTCCGGACCTAGGACGCACCGGCTCCTCCCCTCCGGGCCGTGGACGCACCGACTCCTCCCTCTCGGGCCGTAGACGCACCGACTCCTCCCTCTCGGGCCGTGGACGCACCGACTCCTCCCTCTCGGGCCGTGGAAGCACCGACTCCTCCCTCTCGGGCCGTGGACGCACCGACTCCTCCCACTCGGGCTGTGGACGTTCGGGCTCCTCCCACTCGGGCTGTTGCAGCGGCAGCTCCTCCTCCTCATACTGGGTGGGGCAGATGGCCACTGTGTGTCCATATGCCCCACAGCCGGGGCACAACTCTGCCGCGAGCCCTCCACCTCATCCTGTCTTCCTTTTTTTTTTTTTTTTTAAACAAAACAAAAAAACTGCACTTCCGCTCTGAGTCTCCAGGGGGCGCTATCCCACTCTGACACCAACCTGTGGCAGGATAGCGGCAGAGGGAAGACTCAGAGACAAAAAGTGCAGTGAAACCAAAATATTTTAATTAACAAAACACAAATAAAAAGGCACGATGGCCAACCAAAAAGACAAACACAAAACAGGCTTTAAACAAACCCCAAAAAAACCCCACTCACTCTCTCTCTAACACACGTCTTCTCTCTGTTACAAACACTCTCCTCGTTACAAACAACTCTCCTCCTAACAAACACTCTCCCCCTAACAAACACTCTCCCTTTTATACAGGTGCATGGGCTAATTGGGCAATTCGCACCTCATTAGCCCAGGCACATTCCACACATTCCACACATACTCACTGAACCGCACCCCAAACTCCCTCACATCCACTCTAAACAATACAAAAAACACAGAACCACCACAAAATAGGCTGCACCCCATCACAGGGTCCTTGTTTTGAGCCAGCCTGTTGTAATAGATTGACATCTCACCCATTGAATTAAATGTTTAAATAGGTACCCTATGCTGGATGACAGTACTACACAGTATCTCCATACTAAAAACTGAAAGAGCCCAGTTCTTGTAGAGGGAGGGGTAGGAAAATCAATGTAACTACACACAGTCTTCATTAAGAGACATTCATTAACTGCTATTCTCCAGACTTTATTTCACTGTACAAAACATGGTTTTAAACATGGAATGTGTTTCCACAGGTCTCTAAGGTGCAAACAGATAGTATTGTTAATATCGCAGTGACACTAAGTGTAAAACAAATTAACCATAATGCTTGTAGACGAAGTAGAACTGATTAACTCCAACATGTTCTTTTACCTCCAGTGCTAAAACCCTAATAAGTGTTTATCTGATAATGAAATTGTTTCTGGGAGGTCAGAAATAATCAGCTAATTAATTAGTCATCTTTAAACAGAGTCAGCCTCAAGTGGTGTGTGTATCTCTTAATTATACAACTTAATCTAGCTGTTTGTTTTATACAGATAGATCTTAAGCACTTGTCGAAATCAAACAAAAAAATCGCATAATAAATGGATTCCGACTTGTAAATGGAGGTTTCATATCTTTTCAGGTTTTTACATTTTAATGTAAGTTAAATATTTGTGTAACACTTTACATTGTGTCTCAAATTACTGTGCTTTTACATGGTAGTTAGTAAATACATGTGTACTTACACATAATTACAATGTTATTAGGCATAGTTACAATGTTAATGTGTAACACTTTTTGCATGATATATGTAAATACACAATTGTATCAGAAAAGGGTTAGGTTTAGAGTTAGAGTTAGTGTTATATCATGCAAAACAATTTACACATTGTAAATATGCATGGAATGAATAGGACTCATCACAAGAGATGCCCACTAGAAGATAGATCAATGAATACTTCGATTTCACTTCATGCAACCCATCTCAAATTGTTTAGAATTACTGTTCTATTTCATTATCATCAATTTAGTTTTGTCCCCTGTGAATAAAAATATATATGTGTATGTGTGTATATAGAGTGAGAGAGAAACAAATCATTTTTTTATGTACAAAAAAGGTTTAAATAATTATAAAAGTGTATTGCAGGACGTTTCAGACAAAAGCCCTTCTAAAGCTGTGTTTAAAGAAAGGGTCTATTATTAGACTAGATAGATAGACTGCATTAAAGCACCTAAAAATTCTAGGAGCACCCCAGACCAGTAAAGAAAACCGTTTTGTCTGTAACGCTCTTATGATAAGGAAGGAAGTTTCATGATTGAGTGTTGGAAGATACATATATACAATAACATTGTCGTCCCGTCTCATCCCGTACCCCCTTCCTCCATCACTGTCTGTCAGGTTTGATTTGTTTTTAATTCTGGACACCCGCAGCTAGTTTATTAAAAATCATAATTAGAAAAATTAGAAACACAACATGTACATAACAACGTTCGCAGTAAAACGTTAATAAGCTTTATTAAAACTGAATTATCTACACCAGAAAAAAATGTGTAATGATCATAATAAATTCAAGGACCTTAAATGATCTTCAAACTCTTTGCAGGAAATAATGTATCCACAATTGAAAGTGTTTTATCTATCATTAGTTTCTCTCCTTTAAAAAATAAAATACTTTTGATCAAAGCTCTTTATTTCTAAACAGGGAGTCTTAACCCATAGAGATGATACAGATGGTTCATTAAAAAAAGCCATGGGTTTTATTTTGCATTGCTCAAATAAACATGCATTGATCAATGTATTGCCCTGGTCCCTTTTTACTAGCATGTGCATATTTTAATTGTATTTGAAGACTTTTGCAAAGAGTATATGTTTTTTGTTTTGTTTCTTACTTTTTTAAAATACAGTGTATTCAATAGATCTATTGTCTTACTAAATATAACCATATACACATGTTAACTACAATGCTCCTAATCTACTGTACCTGCATTTTTTAAGTGTGTTTTTGAATTTGCCAAGTTCATTGAATTGAATCTTAAACTTTGCTACAGAAATGGTAAAAATTGTATTTCTCTTGCGTGACAAGCTCAGGTAGAATCTTAGGTTGGCTATACATTACTATAATTAACTGGCGCTCTGAGTACAGGTTCTTTGTATTACTGCAGAAGGGAATTAAAGGAAAGGAAAGCCAGCGATAAGCTCTGATGTTATCTTAGTTGCTGTCTCCCTGGAGACCTGCCATTACATAATTATAATGCTATCAAATGAGTGGCGAGCATTTAAAGACAGAACCTTGCAATTCACATTAAGAACCACCACTACCCAGAGTCACACTTACAAGACACAGGACTTTGATTTATATTGCATGGTAGTGGGAAGGTCAGGTCCTAACTGAAGTAGAAGATATGAAAGTGATCTGCTGTGTTGTGCAAGGTCAACAGCTGTCAAAGGAAACTTAAAAAAGCAACAGGCTGCCATCAGTGAAACTTACTGAGCCGTTGAAGATGGTATGGATCTCACAACCCTATCCATAAAATGCTGTTCAATTTGGCAGCTTTGAATAAAATATTGTGTGGAAAAAGACTTCACAGTCATACAAACTGAATAGACATAAAGTGGAGGCTGTTCACTTGATCTGAACAGTGGTGGATCTCAATGCTGTCATTGTTTAGTTTGTTAACCTCTTAAGGTACACAAGGAATTGAGTGGTTGCTGCTCAAACAGTTTCTCCTTGAAATACATTGGAGAGTGACTCAAGTATCACGAGGAGGAAACTGACAATTAGGACGACCAAATCCAACCTTTCAACCCTGTTTTGTGCACCTCATTGCAAAAATAAGAGATGTAGCATCCATCTGTCTTGGAGATGGAAATAAATGGTGTATGCATACCATGCTTGTAGTTATATTCTAATTGCAATTGAATTGCAGCATTCAATATAATTGCATTATAATTCCAGTATATTGGTGAGTTAATTGCACAGAGGTGATCCTGGTATAATAACATTATACTATTATTGATTGGTTAGGCAACATATGAAAATGTTACCATTATGGTGTCCCATGGTCAACCTCATACTATTCTGAAAGCTTAGGCTATTGTCCATTGAATGATAACACCCACAACATCCCCGTTTCTGGTTAGAAAGTGACATTTTTCTCACAGGCCCCTAATGCCAAATTTTGACATCTGGGGGCTGATTAAAAATGGCTATTATTGACAGGAAACAGTACCATAAACGGACATACCTGGTCATTTCTGAAAGCTTAGGCTAGTGTCCATTGAATGATACCACCCAAGACAGTCTAGCCCCCTGTATCAGAAAGTGACTTCCCAATTAGTACAGATCGATTTCCATTGTAGTGGTACTGCTGCAGGTAACACTTTACATTGTGTCTCTAATTACTGTGTATTGATATAATAGTTGCTTAGTAAATACATGTGTACTTACACATAATTACAATGTTATTATGCATAATTAAAACGTACTTAATGTGTAAACCTAACGCTTTTTAACCCTTAGTCTGGATTTTCTTGTATTGAATCAGATCTGCAGTAGAGGAAGAATGGTGTGCTAACTATACACACTCATGTTCTTAAATCATTTGGTAAGATACTACTAATTTTGGTTTCAGGCAACCATTACAATGAGATCCATTGTATTGTGGTCTCTTACATAGTGACATGTTGTATAATGGATTGGCTTTATCAGACTTGAAGTGTTGCTTTAAACATAAGTAATATGTATTCCTAGTTTTACAACTGAAATCCTACCTATTTCTACATTATTAAGGGTATTTCATTGTATCCCATTCATCTACTTCCCCCAATATGATTTTTAATGCATCTCTAGGGAGACTATAATGTTACATCTATATTTCCTGTATCACTGTATAAAATAGTGCGTTCTGAAGCCAATTTAAATAACCCCCCTCCCCCCCCCCCCCCTTTTTTTTTTTTTTTGCTGAGAAATTATGAATTGAGCTTTTAAACAAATAGGGGTCACTTTTTGTTTAGTAGTCTACAGTAGACTTTAAAACTCTTGCTATTGGTAACGACATTAAGACCCATATTCATAAAACGTACCTTTTCCTTTATTGTACCAGTGACAGTGTTTAACATGACAGTATTAAACGCCATTTACCGTCAGAAAAACTAGTTAGAATAACGTGCACTTAGAGACCAGTTTTCTCCTTAGCATATTATTCGTCTGATTCATAAATCTGTATTGTGCCCTTAATTGAACCTTACCGGCATCCTAATTGACACGTGCCTCAGACCAGGCGATGAATGAGATGCGTCGCGTCTTAACGGTATCATTTCCTAGCATAATTTCTGCGTTTTGGAACATATAGTCAAGCCAATAGTAATAATAATAATAATACAAACGTCAATGTTTAATTAACCCAGAATTACGTAATTTAAGTATGTTGTTATTTGCAACGCATTGCTAACTCGTCTGAACAGGATAGGTTGCTTACTGGTTGGAAAACATCAGTCTTGTTTGAAGCCTACTTGCTCTAAGAAGAGGCCAGGCTTCGGCGTGCTTGTATGGACTGTACATCGAGAGGAGTAAGAAGACCCTACAGATTTGACGTGTGACTTGCTCTGATGATGTGATTCATAGCAGGTATCGATGTAACAGGAGCACAATTATTCAATTTTTTGGAGAAGTAACATGTACTGAAGACTCAAACTGCTAGAAACAAGGCGGTTCCCGTATCGATGCGTATTAACTCAGTGCATTATTAGAATTCTGATGTTGGGGAGTTTTATTTTTCATTGGTCAGTTTTATTTTTCGTCCCTGCAGTATATTCATCACTACCGTGCACAGGAAGTTAGGAAGCTACTTTGCTTTACATAGTTTTCATAGCATTCCATCTATCGATAGAGGCAGCTCAAGTCATTTTAAAGTAAATTATATTTTCTTACAACCCCTAACACGTGTGTTTACTATTTACAGCTATGCCCAAATGTTTTGCATCACACTATTGAATTAAATAATTTTGCTTCATAAAGTCAAATGAAACCTGCTGAATAATGTTACGTTAACATATTGAATTACACACCGCTTTGTATTTTTCCATATACTTAACGAAAAACTGACAAACAATGTGACACTTTGAAATCTAACATGAAATACTGTACTACAATTATGGATTTTATTGTTTTTATTTTTAAATGGTCTCAATGCTATAATACTAGGTGATGCATAACGTTGGTCCAGAACTGTATTTTGAAAATATTCGAGTCAAACGGGATTGTTAGTTAGTGCAAGAAGCTGTAACTACAAATACATTCAAATAAATATGTAGCGTCTTCTAATCCAATTTCGCTGTGAAACCGAGTAGTGTTATTTGACGCGCATTTTCAATCTTTCTTTCTATTTATAGCAATCTATTTCTTTCTATTTATTTCTTTTAGTTTAAAAGAATCATGTTATGTGGTAAGGTGTACTGTATGAAAAACAGATTTGAGATTATTGTATGTATTGCATTTGAATGAATTGTGTAGGTATTTGCAAGCCGAGGGAATACAGTAACAAATAAAAGCACAGGCGATTTTTCTACCATTTAACTATTACTTCTATTTTAATGTAACTGCGGTGCTGTCTTAATGTGCCATGTGTCATTCAAACGAAAGTTTTAAACATAATATTATGAGAATAATAACCAGAGCTTGCTGACGATCTTCTGCCTTCTGTGCTGCAAAGGAAAAATGTGCTAACATGAGAGGGTCTTTTTTTTCACAACTAAAAGTAAAATATCATGCGCTGTGACAACACATTACATTTCTGGTAGTTACAGTTGTTTTTCAGGAAGGCATATAAGATATACAACAATTGGTGTGTAATTATTATTATTTTTAAAACTGACATCTCTATTTCGGACAACCTGCCTGTCTCCAGAGCTATAATGTGATGGTGTAAACAGAGGATGTATGTCATTGACTCCTTAAGTAGGGGACATGGCTCACTGGTATGCCTTTGACAATTGGTTATATAAAACATCTTGGTAAAATATCTCGGAAAATCACATCTAAAACCATTACTGGCTGTCATAGTTTTAAATACTGCCAGGTAATTTTTTTTACTGGCCAGACATTACCACCATAAGTGTCCCTAATTACTGCATAGTTACATTATAGTTACTTAGTAAATGTATGTGTACTTACACATAATTGCAATGTTATTAAGCATAGGTACAAGGTATTTAATGTGTCAATCTTTTTGCAAGATATAACCCTAATGGTAACTCTAAACCTAACCCTTTTCTGATACAATTGTGTACTAGCATCTATTGTGCAAAAAGATTTACACCTTTGGTACAGTGTAACGATACATAATAACAGTGTAATTGTGTGTAAGTACACATGTATTTACTAAGTAACTACCATGTAAATACACAGTAATTAGAAACAATGTAAAGTGTTACCTAAAAAGGTGTGTGGCTTAAGCACTGCCTTACAAAAGTAAAACGGTTTTGACTTTCTCAGCGCCTCTGTACTGTAAGCCTCTGTTTTAGAGACACAGCATGGTGCTTAGACCTGTAATGAGAAGCCCAGCAGACAACAGCATGCTATCAACAGGGATCAGCGCTCACAGCATATGGAAACAAAATGAAAGATGTATTAATGGCCCTTTTCAAATAAGTTTTTTTTTCTCTTGGATGTCTGGAAGGCAAGAATTTCAAAGAATCTGAGTCAAAGAGTAAAAGCCTCTTCAAGCTTGTAAAAGTGGATGTTGTGGTGGGGGACTGACTCACACAAAAGTGCAACTGAGCTTCTTGCGTTAAAAAAAAAAAGATTGCAAGATGAAATGAGATGTGAATGTGGTGTAGACAGTGATGTATGCATTTGATAATATATTTATGCTCCAAAATCTTGGTAAATAGTAAATAGCTCTAAATGTTATATGTTAAATGTGTGTGTGTCTATATATATATATATATATATATATATATATATATATATATATATATATATATAATCTTAAATTCCAGCAGTGAATAGTCTTCCTTATTCCATTTTAATTATGTGACCAAATTACCTTTCAACTCTGCCAGCCACACCTAATCCCTTTAGGTTGTTTAGTGCCCAAACTTTGGATTCTGCAGACAATCTCAAAGCCAAGTAAAACAGATTTAAGAACAACAAAGATAATAACTCAACACTGGAGCCACTTGAATAACAGCATCCAGAACTACTAATGTTGTCAAATAGTTAACCAACCACCAATCTACTTATGATTAATCATTCTTTAACAAATGTTGTTAAGAGTATCAGGATCTGGGATATCTGGCTTGCGCACGTCATAATTAAGGTTTTACGTATTCTAGAGAAGCTTGAATTCAGAAGTGATGAAACTTGGACAAGTTATTGAGAGTACGAGAATTTGAGGATACATAGACTCATCCTGTTGTCAGAACATGTTAAATACATTGTTTGTCCTTAAGTATGAATAAATCCTATTATTAAACCTTCTGACTCAGGTGTGACTTGTTCATGGTTTGATTAGAGTGATCAATTCAGAGCAGATTTAGCAGGATTGTTCAGACTGCTGGCACCTGGTAATACACCTAAACAAGGTGTGAAACCCAGGACTTTGTGTGACCTATCTTGTGACCTACATTTGAGAGCCATCATTAAAGTGATTAATGCTTTGTGCCATGAAGTGGAGCGATCACTGGTCATGTCGGTTTCGTTTAGAGACAACACCAGTTCACTCCAGCTTATTTTAATGATGGGGGGGTGTCTTTCAGGCTGTATCAGAATCCACAGTCAACAAGCCTGAGATGGGCACTGAATAATGCAGGAGAGATCGGAGCCAGCATAGGCTGTATAGCAATGCAAATTACTGCTGCTTTGTCAAAACATGAACATGTTACCACTGTTGTAGCCTTTCTTTCTTTCTTTCTTTCTTTCTTTCTTTCTTTCTTTCTTTCTTTCTTTCTTTCTTCGATATTGTATAATATAATTAGAAGCCAGGTTATATTTCAGAGATAATGGCCTTGCTGTGGTGTGTTATTAGGCAATAATGAAACCCCTGAATCAGTAAAGTCCAGGAGTGGAGGCCGTATGCATTATTTTCATCAGTAAGCAGTTGTTTAGAATAGGAGTTGTTAATTAGTGTCATCTTTTCCGTCATTGGCTAATAACAGGCTGATCTCCATAGAAGAGCAGTGTCTGGATGTTGCATAATTAATTGTAATGTTCTTTATCTCAGTAAATAAGTAGACAAAAGTTTTTTTTCTTTCTTCCAGACTAAGTTTCTTTAGCTTTTCAAAGATTATCAATAACTTTCATTGTAAATGTTCCTATTCCAACAAATACTTTGCCAAGTAAGCATAAATTATGCAACCTTGGCGAAATGACATTGAAGAACATGCAATTTGTAACTGTGACTATCTGATATATTCCATTTAAGTTGAGAAAAGGTTACTGGAACACAATATTTAGTTTTATTGAAACAAGACCTTTTGAATTCTAACAGCCATGCATCCCTTTATCAGTCGCTAATACCCTTACAGAAAGTTTGAAAAATTGCATTGGTGTCTCGCCATCCTTGAAACAGATAACTGATATCCCCATTCTTCACCTACAGACCCCTTAATTACTAATTACCTTCTCTTTAAATACATGCAAAATATTTTAATTAAAAATCTGTCCCAACTTTGCACTGGTAAACCAAATATTATCATTTTACTATCAATGCAAAATGACTGTGTGAACATTTTGTCATAATTTCACTCCAAAGCATAGTTCTGCAATGCCATGACTGCTACACAATTCTAAGTTGTATCGTCCTTGGGAGTTACCATTGCAGAAACATGTGTTTTTGGAATAAAATGAAGAACACGTCATATTACAGTAAATTGATAATGTGGGTTAGCAAGTTCTGGGATACCAAGATATTTAGTTAATAAGAGGTGCAATGAATGTCCCTCTCCCAGTCATTCTGTTTCAAGGCTGCTGACACCAACATTTTGTTCCATTGTGAAATCTAAATATGAAATGGTTTCCACTGTCAGCATTATGCCATTGTTGCTTCACATTGAATTGCCAAAGACGATCCTGGAGGTGTTGTGATTAGAAGAATGATAGAATAATCGCACGAAGAGTTCTAATCTAATATGTTTGGGTGATCTCTGTGATTTGTATAACCTGAATAATGATATTATATGAAGTTTGATGTTAACAAAGTATTAGATTTACAATGTTGAACTAACACACTGGAATGTGGCCAAGGGTCAGCAGCCCTGTTTTCAGAGAAGTGCATGAGTCAGCGACATGAGAATAGGACACTGTCTCAAATGATAATATTTTGAGACAGCGATAATTCCTCTTTTCTCCCCAGTCACTTAGCTAATATTCTTGTATTAGGGGAATCAACTTTGTGAGACCTGACAGACACTCTCTCCCTAGCAACTAGAAAAATCAGCCAATCAGAAAAGTCGGTAGACAACAGTATCAAGAATACCACAAGGTTGGTTTGAGCTGACTAAGGGAGATAAGAATTACCACAAGTCATGAACTCTGTGCAAAAACTGATTATATAAGGAACTGTTTGACTTAGTGTATTTTGAGCTTTCTTTGCGGTTGCTTGCAGAGTCTGTGTTACTTTGTTGAATGCTCCAGTCTGCAGACTAATAAAGTGTGAGTTGCTCCAACTTGTCTCTGTCTCAATCATTCCCTCAGTACGGGACCGGTGCCTGCTCGGTTGTATGCAGAAAATTCCACCACAGTGTTCTCATACTCTCACCAATATAAACCAGTAAATAAACGACTTAAAAAAAACTAGTTTTTAACATGCATACACCCAAAACCCAACACAAACAAACTCAACAGGCGTATATTAATTGTATGCATTCAATATTCTCAATAAATACGCTGCTGCTATTAAAGCTTTTAGAGGTTAGCAGGCTGAAATATTGATGAATTGGAATTTAATTGACCATGAAATATTCATTGAGCATCTTCTCGCGCTCTAATTTACAGTTTTTGCAGAGGAAGGGCATTGATTTGTGCTGACAAAGCCATGAATAAAAAAATCAAAATAAAAAATAGTAGTCGTCGACACTTGCCGGGTCAATACATTGAAGGTTTTATTCATGCCATCACTGCGCCAGAAATGAGTAAGGGTAGCTGCCAGACAGTTAAAGTGTACAGAACAGAACTGAAGCAGCATAATTCCTCTGCAACTCTCTTCATTATAGAAATGTGCAATGCAAAAATAGACTGTGGTGTTGGACCGGCACTCTCATTTGTATACCTGTCACAAAGACGGCCGGAGTGGGTGGCGTCAGACCAGAAACAGGAACACAAACGACAGAGAGATGGGGTTTTGGTGAGGCTGAACGCGTGATCGCATTCAGCATTTAATAAACAGAACAGAAAATAAAAGGTTGGAACAGACAAAAACACGGGACACGGCACTTGCGCCAAAATAAATAGACAAACGAAACGAACTAGACAGTGCACAACACACAGACGAACAAACACGGTGAGTGAAAACACTTTAACTATTATTCTTCTTCTTATTATTATTACCTCCGTCTCCAATCCCGTTCTCCACTCACCGAACACCTAACCCCGACTGAGTGAAAATGTGCATCTATATATACTGTTGTGCTGGGATTCAATTACTAATTAATTATTCACTTGAATCCCAGCACGTGAATTAATTCTGTGCAACCCCGTGCTCACATATTACATTTAACCAGCACGTGAAGTGATGTGCAATCCCGTGCCTAAATACAAATATACACTTTTTAAATACACGTGAAACACAGACCCGTTTATATCCCGTGTACCAATGACTATACACCAACATTTACACACGCAACATACAACACAGAACACACAAATGCACACAGGGGCGGGGCACTTTGCCACAATACCTCTGACAAATGGTTACATAAAATATCTTGGTAAATATCTGTGACGGAAAATCACATCTAAAACCATTACCTGCCGGTAAAATAGCCAGCCTGTTAGGGGTTCCTTTACACTTTATCCATTGTGTGGGGAGTGCACATCACCCAGTGTCAGAAGTAACTGAAAAAAAACAAATTTCATCATTGAAGTCGTTAAGAAAGACATCTAGTCAAAATTATTGTCATTGATTTTTTTTTTTATTGTTATTTTATAGTTTCTTAATTGAAGGGATTGAGTAAGACATCGAGTCAAAAAGGTTGTCATGGATTTTATAACTTTTCTTTTAGTTCTTTCAGTGGTTTTTAATTTAAAGCTATTGACTGTTTTATAGTTATGGATGAAAGTTTGTAATACTACAGTTTACAGTTGCTATTATTGAAAAGTTGCATTTTTTATTGTGGCTCCACAAAGTATATAGTTCTAATTAACTTGCCATCAGAATGGTTAAAAGGGTTTAATTTAAGTTAAGCGACAGGGATAGGCCTTTTAAAAGTGCCAGCTGATTTTGACACCCAGAGTGGTTCACCATATCCAATGTGTCATGATGGTCAAATTGTGTCTGTATTAATTATCAAGAAAAGGCACTTGGATTTACATTATGTTTTCACACAGCAACAGGGATTAAGGAATGTAAAAGATGATTTATTTTGATGTAAAAGTTTCGACAATGATTAAAATCCCTTTAACTACAATGGTATTACACTTAAGCCCCTTTCCCACTGGGTTAGAACTTACCCGGTGCCATGCGGGTCAGCTATGCGATTTCACACTGCTTTTGATAAAGCAGGGTTGACCTGGGTGACAGACGCAAGTAAACAATACGTGTATCAATGACCCGGAAGCAGCTTGTTACTTACGCTTCCGTCCAAGCTTCTCTGGGTTGAACCGTTGGACCAAATTTTGATTAGAGAAAATGTTTCTTCATCCCTGCTGCAATCTGGCTCACGGTGTGTCTCAAGCAACAAAAATATGGCTAAACAGGATGAACAAAAATGTTCCTTGCGGAAGTGAAACCTTCACGCAGACGTGGCTGTTTGTTATTTTGGTGGCTCACGAACGGCCGTCATGCATTTTGTCTCGCCCCACCCGGGTCAAAGCGTGTTGACCCACATCGTGAGATGGGTCTCTGGGATCCAGGTTAACCTGGGTACGACCCAAGTATGTGGTTTCACACTATGCGGGATTGTGACTCGGGTAGCCAGAACCCAGTTCCGATCCCGCGTAGAACTGCCAATGTGAAAGGGACTATAGTTACAATGTACTTTTTTGCACAATATATGTTAGTACACAATTGTATCAGACAAGGGTTAGTGTTAGGATTAGGGGTATATCATGCAAAAATATAAACTGGATTATGCAGCAGTCACAAACCAGACGGAGACAGAGAAAAACTTCAAAAACATTTTCTGTTATTTATTTCTGTTATGTATTTATTTACTTATGCTGTATCAACTATATTTAAACAAAATATATAAGTCGATATTTATTTACATATGCTGTATCAGCTATATTTAAACAAAATATGTAAAGTAGTATATACTATCCAACCTTGCCTCACTTATTTTTCTTGACTGATTCATTTTAAATATGTAACTGCCCCTCGGAAAGACTGTGACTTCGGGGATTACAGCCCCCTGTCGGTAACAATGGTCTTCCCTCGAGTCAATAATTTTCTACTATAGCCCTCCTCTTCAGTCCATATTTACTATATACTGTAAGCAACAGTGCAGTATGATTTGTATTGCACTCATTTTGGCACATAGCCAATTTTCATAAAAGTATGAGTAACATATTGTGTTATTTTTTTTTTCTTTTATTGACAACATCAGCAATAAACAACTCACCCATTCAAATTACATGTACAGTGGGTCTCTGAAAACCATTTATGGTATTTGTTTTAGAAGGCCCACAACTTGCTTAGGGACCTTGTGGCGGAGTGTCCCGCCCCTATTTATTATTATTTGTATTTTTGTTTGCGGCGCGGATAAAAGCGCTGCATCTTTTATTATATTTAAAAACCCCGTGAGGATGCATGGCTGATCAGCTACTGATTATTTAACTAGCTGACAGTCATGCATCCTTACCAAACGTGTGCAGACTCTGGCCGAGGGATAATAAGATAATTAACTACTAGTTAATCCCTCGGCCAGAGTATATAAACCTGCAGCTCTCTGCACTCGTGGTTGAGTGTAGAGGAGAGTATGGGAGAGCGGAGAGAGAAAGAGCATGAGGAGAATAAGACAGTTAAAAACAATTGCTAAAACGTGCTGGAGTATCCAGCACGACACTTACTTGTTTGTTTGTTTATTCGTTTGGCCTTCGTGCCCTTTTGTTTTGTGTTTCGTTAAAATCATTTGTTTGTTTATTAAATACGCTGAGTGCAGTAGCATTCAGCTTCACCCGCCCATCCACTGTTTTAGTGTCAGTTACTTCCTGGTCCGTGACATCATCCACCTCACCACTGCGAGCCAGACTGCCACAGACCTTAATAAACCACTAATGCATTTTAAAGGGTGAAGGAGTAACTTGTTGAAGAATCAGGAGGATCATAACACATACATTCACATTATGTGTTAATGATTAATAACCTGTCTAAGGATTCCAGAACATCCTGTACTATTTAGCAGAGTCAACCAAGGAGGATTTTTGTTATGTTTGTTGAATTTCATACATTTATTCATGGAGTTGTGATACAAATGAAGAGCTAAATGAATACTGGCTTCGGGGCAATATTTGAATAAAGATGAAGTGCTGTAGTGTGAAGTGTTATGACCCGGGGAGCTGTTTGAAATCATCAACAAATGAAGCACCGGACAGGAAATATACAGGCAGGAAAATGAACAAATAAGCCTTCAAGAAAGCTCCTTGATTGTAGGTGCGTTCGATACACTGGAAAGTCTTGCATTTTAATAATGTGACACATACTGTAGGTCAACATGTATTATATATATATATATATATATATATATATATATATATATATATATATATATATATATATATATATATATATATATATATATATATATATATATATATATAAATAGTCTCCATGCCTCAAGCCTGCCCTGGACTGGAGGGACCCCCTAAATTCTTAATAGGGTGAGGGAGCAATTTGGTCTCCATGCCTCCAGGCTGGCCTGGTCTGGAGGGAGCACCCTTTCTCTTAGTTGGTGAGGGAGCAGCTCAGTCTCCATGCCTCAAGGCTGACCTGGTCTGGAGGGAGCACCCCTTCTCTTTTGATATACCAGTGAACATTGTTAATTTAATTATTGTTTCCCTAGTTTGGCATATGCCTGGTTAACATTGTATCAATTAGCAGCAGTGTGGCGTAGTGGTTAGGGCTCTGAACTCTTGACGGGAGGGTTGTGGGTTCAATCCCTGGTAGGGGACACTGCTGCTGTACCCTTGAGCAAGGTACTTTACCTAAATTGCTCCAGTAAAAACCCAACTGTATAAATGGGTAATTGTATGTAAAAATAATGTGATGTCTTGTAACAATTGTAAGTCGCCCTGGATAAGGGCGTCTGCTAAGAAATAAATAATAATAATAATAATAATAATCAATTAGTTGAAGAAAAAAAAAACTTGACTCAATGAATTATTTGTTCTTCTCTTTAACACATTAGCGAAAACCATTATTCAATCTACCTGCCTGTTTTCAAGGGCTTTCCATTTCTTGGGGCCAGGAGGTTAAACAATTAAACTTCAAAGTCATTTTGATTTATTCATAGCTTAATTTAAAACTGTAATTAAGACATTAAGAAGTTAATCACAGATGTTAATTACTTTGGTAGTATGGGGTGATTAACCAATGGTTTTGGAAGCTAGAAACATGGACGACGTTAATGAATTGCAATTCCTTCTGAGGTAATGAGAGGCTAAGCAAAGTTTACTTATTTTACTCTTCCTGGAGAACACATTTTTTTCATAGTGGAGGTTATATCAACTGAGTGCTGGTATTGATTCAGGAGAACGTGGATGAAATAGTCACAGTGTACAAAGAAAGAACAGAATGTTATGAAAACGATAAACTCTCAGAGTACAGAGTATTGCTGTTTTATTTTCTTCAGTGTTAGCTAAACTGGGGTTAGTCCACGGACCGTCAGAAACATCTACCTACAGAAACATCTACCAGTCAGAAACATCTACCTACACAGTTATTTCTTACCTATGCTTTACCCTCATTTCACTATGCTTTATTACACTTTGGTATGATTTTACAGTAATACTTTACATTAAGTGTTAGGGATAGTGTTAGGGCTATATCGTGCAAAAAAAAAATACACATTAAGTACATTGTAACTATGCATAATATCATAATAATAACTGGTGAGCAATGAGCAACTTTTTCAATGAGCTCATCCAGTTGATATTCCCTGTAATAACCATCCGGTTATTACGGGAAACACATGCTCATTAACACCAGCAACAGTTGTTACTATGCAAACTATAAGTCTTTATGCAGCTCACTCTCTGTCTAGTAACTCACTGACATAAACTAGGTAGAGTAAGCCCTCCACAACAAGCAACACAGTGCTTTAGAACTCTGGTATGAAAACACAAACTCACCAAAGATTGTAAAAAAAATACTGCATGGGTTAGTGTGTGACAAAAGATAATGTAATGCCCACCCTCATGCATTATTTAATGCCCACCTGTGATAGAGAGAGAAAGGATCGATGCTGTAAATCTCCCTCCCGATTAGAAAGGGCGCTGTGTAAGGGGGAAGGTACGCTGCCTCCTAGATCTACCACCTCGGTGGTAGGTGGAAACCGGAAGGTGACCATATTAGGAGGGGCGCGTTGCTGCAAGTACTCCGGACGATTCCAGTGCAGTCAGCTGCAGGGCAGCCCTCTATTGGAGAAACCAGGCGATGCTTTGACTGCAGGGAGGAGTTTGCTGGGTACAAAGGGGAAGCAGCTACGTCAAAACCTCCCCTTGCGCTGAGTTAAAAAGCGATCGGCCGGAGCCGGTGTTTGTTTTTTGTGATTACGTGTTTTGTGTTTGTGTGTCAACAGAGGAGCAGGAGGATGGGAGGCTGTAGCCAGCGAGCCAGCACTTACCCCAGAGCACGCCCCTCATCGCACAGCACTTCACAGCACTTCACAGCACAGCGCACGCACCACAAACCCTGGAAAAGAAGAGCACATTTTCGTGCACGGAGGACTTTGGTTATTGGAGTGTGTTTTTGTTGCTTTTGTTTTGGCTGGATGTTGCTGAGTTTTGCCCCATTACCATCGCATGAAAAGTCAACCATTCAGGATTGTTCAAGATTTCAGTGCATTTCATCCTGTGTACGCATGTCATCCCATTCATAGAACTGATAGGTGTGCATTTATTGACCTGCAGCTGGCTTTAAACCTTTCAAGCCTGATATTATACCATTTCAACATGAGTTACAGCTAATGGTGCGGTTAAAACCTGCCAAAGTGGTTTTGTTTCCATCAGTAAAATGCTCAAATATGTATTTTATTTGTTTTTGTTGGGGGGCACTAAATATTTATTATTGTCTACATAATTGTCCAAACCAGTCAACTCCAGACTTACTAATGTCTGCTAAGAAATAAATTATTATTAATAATAATAATAATAATAATAATAATAATAATAATAATAATAATAATAATAATAATATACACTAAGGGACATACATGTGCTACTCAATTGCATTTGGCAGCTGTTGTAGAGCATGTTTTCCTGGTATACCCTGGGTACCTTGATAACTCCAAACGAAGGCTGTAGTTTACTATACTGTACTGGACCCTGATTTGTGTTATATTATTGTAGCTGCAACTAAAAGAACCATTGCCATTGGAGGTGATTTAGTAAGACGAACTATGTTAGCTCAGATGGGCGACTTATGGATAATTCTGTCTGCTTCCTTATTTTAGTGGCTAAAACACAAACACACTCAGAAACAAGCACACAACAAGAGAAAATATTATTTTACAAACCAAGCCTTGCAGAAGCAGAAACTAACAATACTCCCCCTTGACACTAACCATTAGCCTATTTAGTTGGTCATTGTTGTTGTGTGTTGCTTGACAAGGAATAATAGACACCATTAACTCAGAAATACAGCCACAGGCACAATTATCCATTAACCATGTCTCAGTAAATATGAGTCACAGTACACTCACACATGAATATTCCCATGTTATGTACGTTGAATGCATTTCTGTAAAAAGCATAGTTAATCTTTCCATAAAGTGTTTGTAGATTCAGTAATTACATTTTTATTTTTACAATTCATATCTTTTATTTGCAATTGATACAAA
Organism: Acipenser ruthenus; assembly: GCF_902713425.1. Classification (NCBI taxonomy): domain Eukaryota; kingdom Metazoa; phylum Chordata; class Actinopteri; order Acipenseriformes; family Acipenseridae; genus Acipenser; species Acipenser ruthenus. The sequence goes on from NC_081195.1 coordinate 24,113,018, forward strand.
AGTTTTAAATGTGATGTATTTCCTTGGCTAATACTCACCATGAGTTTGCCAATGAAGGTAGGAGTTTGTGCCTTTATTAATGTATGAGGAGCACAATTTGAGAGACAATGTAGAGAAAAACGTACATTTAAACAATGCATCAATTAAATTTATAAAGAACAACAAAAAACTTTGTCAATATTGAAATGATCTCTGCAGTGCCACATAGACAACGTTTCACAGATTTAATGAAATGGCACAGTTTAATTAGCACACAGATACATACAGAAGTTTTACATACCTGCAAATCAAATTAGTAAATTTGCAAACTATATTCTATTCTAACTATAACACAATCAACTAATGCATTGCCTTCGCATTCAGTAAGATGACAGAGGCAGAGGATTCAATCAAGTGATGTCTGGTTTTACTCTGAATGTATATCAATGAAAGGTTTAATGGTTCTTATCATTGGGTCATTACAGCTCAAGTGGACCAAATACTACAGAGGTGTTGTCTACCTTTGTTATCTGTTGTAATATTAAGACCCCCTTTTATATTTACTAAGTATCCACAGCAACTGGGATATAGTGAAGGCATTGTATGTTACAGTTACAGCAGCATTATTTGGCATAAGTTATTGAGTATCAAATTGTGGGTATATTTGGATGTCTCTGTATATCCTTCCATATGGAAGTGATTTTAACATTCAAGACAGCATACAACATTGAAAATCAGAGAGAGAGAGGAAGATTGTATGACTTTTACCCAAAAAGATGCTTGTACAAAACCATTCCCATTGAAGATAATTTGAAATCATCTTTAAAACACGCCTCACCATGTCAATTTTAAACAAAGCGTTAAAACATAGACTGACAGATTGACAGCTCACTGTAATTTAACAGTATTCCTTATCCGTTATAATCTGTATTTAAAACAGCCAAGTGTTTCACATCATTACCTAAGTGACGAACATCTGCATTATCAGATCAATACCACCCCGACACAGCTTGATATTGATTGGTGTCAGCTAGGATGTGATCAATACGTTCATACTGGTGACCTGTATTTTTACAGGGAGAGTTTTCATTTCTGCTCTAAGCGATTTGTGAGTAGGCGGTAATCTGAAAGATATTGAGAGGGAAGATAACTCCACAGAACAGACATCACAAAGCTAATATCATTTCTCTCCTGCAATAGCTGTCTGGTCTTAGGGTCACAGAATAAAGGGGCTGACTCCGATTGACTCCTTGATCAATTCAATGGTGCCACAATTCCTAACTTTCTGTTGACTTTATTTTTTCAACTTCCCCTTACACTCAGTCATACTAGATAAAGATATCATCCATAAAGTGCTAAATTTAGAAATACTAAAAGAAGAAACATTTTGAAGTCTTTCTCATTTGTCTTCATTTGAAACACTTAAAGAAACAGAAAGATGCACATTTCAACCAGATGTCTTTTTTCATTGTCTCCAAAAAGGATCTGAATTAAAGAAAAACTTGGTAGGATATGAAAAAAAAGTAATATTCCGAGTGTTCTGTGTTCCTGTAGTTGTTTATATTCACTGTTTATCATCTTCTGTTTCAACACATCCTGGTGACTTTTTAATCCCTGTGGCTCTAAAAGAGCTCTCAGAATCATGGCTAACCTTTAAGTGCATGCGGTACACCAGAGTGTAACGATTAACCTGTCCTCCTGCAACACTGCCCCTAGTGGATGAAAAAAATACCAATTTGTTCAATATAATATTTCTTACTAGTATATTACTTACATACACTAGAGGCACTGTTGCTGGTAATCCAATGCTGTACGGTGGTACCAGAGAGTGCGTTACTATATCAAGACCAGTATAAAAATTAATTGTTTCAAATTCATTGTCTAATACTCAGCGGTTATAATGTAATCTCAACGTTCTATAAGTACCACCTACGTATTTCTTCAAGTCTTTGAAATGTTTATCAAGGCAAACCAGACAGCATGTATCTTAATTCGATTTGCTTTATAAATTTAACCGTAATTGGCAAGAGTTTTTTTTTTTTGTTTTTTTTTAAGTGTAATTTAATATTACACTTAAAAAAAGAAATATGCTAAAATATTGGTTATCAGAGGTTTTCTTTTGAGGAATTGTATCACAAAAGAGTTAGGGTTATATTATGCAAAAACATTTACACATTAAGTACATTGTAACTATGCAGAATAACATTGCAATGTTGTGCAAGTACACATGTATTTATATGTAACTACTATATAAATATATAGTAATTGGAGACAATGTAAAATGTTACCTTAAAAATACAGTAGATGGAAATAAAGACCAATGGGAACTTTGATGAGGTTGGGGAGATGCTTTGGTAAAGTGCTGTGACTTTGTTAATTCCGTAGGGATAAACAATCAACAGTTGTGTAATTAATTCTTCTTTCACTATCCTCAGCAGTCCTACTGGAGCAGCGAACAGGGAAACATACATGCTGCCTAAAGGAGTGGTCATGTTGTGAAATGTGTAATGACAATGGTGTGTCTCATGTGTAATGACAATGGTGAATCCTCTACTCACTCAGCATTATTAGGCTAATCACAGTGATGGGTGATATTTAGACATAGCTCCCACTGATATAAAAAATGCTAACTTATACTGTACAGTTCCTAATCAGTGCACTGCAGAAGGCACTAGCCAAAATGTGTGTGTACTTGACTTAGTTTCTTGTTGTTTTACCTTACAACTGTAGAACTCTTAGTGCTGTGGTACCAATGAATTGCAAGGTATTGTAACCACTATGTATTGGATTATACCAACAGTATGGTACCATTCTATTAATGGCATATGTATACAATTGTAGCTCCTCTTTAGTTAGCATTGAACCTTATTGCTGAATTTTACTGCATTGCCGTTGTAGTACCATGGCTGGATGGGTAAAAAAAAATTTTCCCCCAAGACAAATTCTCAACAAACACCTGTGAATATATGGAAAATGACACCAGTTTAAAGGTCATACAAGGATAAATGTATTTTTCTTGCAACTCCGGGTACTGTAAGTTGAAAGATTCGCATAGACCCAGAGGGCTTACTGTCTTAAATGGCACCAGCTTGAACGTTTATCTGAACGTACATAGGATTATGGATTATGGATGCTGCCGTGGCCTTTTCATACTTCATTGGCCATGTTCACAAATCTTTAACCCATTGTAGATTGGGTAAATATTCCTCAGGAGTAATTTAAACAGAAGGCAAGTTTGCATCGAATCGGTAATAGTCCAGACATTTTTGTCCACCCTATGAAACATGAAAAGCATAAACAAATAGCACTGAAGGTCAGCTGCAGTTGTGGGAGTATGTTTTCCAACTCAGCCAGCCCCCAGACAGAGGAACAAGGAATTGATAAACTGAGGTGTATGTTCAGTCTCTGAAACAACATTGTAACTCACACTAAGAAATTGATAGTGTTTAGATATTGTTAAGTAAACGGTGTAGGCAGAGTTCAAAGTTTAACTTCGCACACATGCAGTTAGGTAGGATTTATAAGACAGGCACGTGAGAGCATGAGTGAGACAAGCTACCTGAATCCTGTCCTGGTGACCGACCATCGCCGTACCTGAGCTTTTTCCCAGAACATTAGGTAATTGATCATTATCTGAATTCTGTTTAAAACTAGGCACCACATTTGCAGTGCCGATATATGTTTACGCTATAGATTTTTAATATTGGAATCATTAAATGGAAACTTACCAACATAGCCATTGGTATTGGGTGGACTCATTTGCAGCCATCAAACTAATTAGTTTCCTTACAAAGGTGGTGTTGTTTTTTAATCCTGTACTAGAAATGTGACAAAAATGTAACGGTAATCGGTTGATTTCACATTCGAGATGTACAATATAATAATGATTTGAACTTTACATCAATACCTGACTGTAATTTATTAGCATTTTGTCAGTTCGAAGTGGGATAATTGCCTCTTTATTGGTGCAAATATGGTGATGAATCTCTGAGGACATGGAAAAAAGAAACGCAGTCATCAGTGGGTTCATTGCTAGCGTCGAAGCAATAATAAGCTGCATTATTAGTTCTGTTTCCTACAACTCTCCAGGCTTCAAATGATCTTGAATGATTACATAATGAAACCAAACGTAAAAAAAGGAAATTCTGCAGAACGGATTTGGCATGTTACAATGGTTTAGCCAGTGAAGCTTATAAGATACTTGTTCAGCTTGGTAGAATTCACTGGATTTCTCAGTACAACACCCAAAGGCTCTCGGACTAAATCAGGACTCACATCACTGATCTAATTACCCTTATAATAATAAATGGATGGCCAGGCTGTTTCAGTTTATAGTTTGTCAAACACAATGTATTTATTCAGGTGTACAATTTTCAACATGAATTATGGATCAGTCAGAATGACTGCTATTAAAAAAAAAAGGTAGAGGGGAATTTAAATGGTATTGGAAGCAATATATTCTTTGAGAGGCTGTGGGAATGCTAATTATATCATATTGCATTGCATTGCGTTCCCTGGGCTGTGAAACGAAAGCAAACTGGCAATCATCTTCTGTTCATAGCGAACAACAGCAACACGATTCCTAATTGAAGCCACTTGTTATTTATGCAAAGTGAGATAAGATAAGCTTGCTCATTAACAATTGGAAAACAGTAATCATGTATGTCGAAAATGTGATGGATTTAATTATTATGCCATAAAGTGATAATCTATAAGTAATTGAATTATGCTAATTGGCTTGTATAAACACAAGCACTGTAATAAGAGATAGAAGACAACTGTAATTTAAAGATATGAAATTAAACGATTTTTCCAAAATGCAAACATTATTATTATTATTATTATTATTATTATTATTATTATTATTATTATTAGTAGTAGTATTATTATTATTATTATTATTATTATTATTTCAATTAAAAGGGCAAAACTATTATTGTTATCAGTATTGTTTCTGGTAGTAATAGTAAAATATATTTTGAAAGAGACATGATAATGAGTGCACATTGAGCAGGTGGCATAGTAACAAGGACAGCCATATTGGTTGGCTGTTCCAAGACATTAGTCACAGGAGAGTATCAGCAATGGAAAAATACAGAGAAAGCAGTGGCCAAAAGACAGCAGTAGCAGAATGACAGACAGAGGGAAAAGATGGATAGAGAGAGTCTTGTCAAGTCTGAAATATTAATGCCTGAATGGATCCCTGAAGACCATTTTCAGCATTTTGTAGTCTGTATATCTATACTGCAGAACACTATGCTGTCTGTGTTACAGGTGGAAATAGTTTTGTAGGGGTCAACGAAGGTTAAACAAATATTGTGTGCACACCTGAGAACGCTGTGGCCTAGCACAGCCGTATTTGGGAGGATGTATTCCAACTCAAACAACTGACGATACAAAGTGGGATACATTTGACCTTGTGTAGAAGAGATGTATGTTCTGTGTCTGAAACAATATAGTAACTCACACTATGAAATTGAGTTTAGATGTCGTTAGGAGAGTGTAAGCAGAGTTCACAAAGTTCAGCTTCACACACAAAACACAGTTAAGCAAGATGTACCTGAATCTTCTCCTGACGATAGACCATTGCTGTACCTGAGCTTTCTCCCAGAACATTAGGTAATTGATCACCGTCTGATTTCTGTTTATAACTAGGCGCTACATTGCTGTGTCTAACGATAATGTTTAAGCTATATGTGTGTAACTTTTGAATATTGGGATCAATATATGGAAACTTACTAACATAGCAGTGCAAAGCATGCCTTATTCATGACCAGAGACAGCAATCAAAGAAGACCTACATGGTCTAACCATACATGGTTTGCAACCTGGAAAATCCCTGATGCATTGCAACTCAAATTCACATTAGTCCATTACTACAGTAAGTAGTATAGGTATTTTTCACTGCTAACTATGCAACACATTTAAATCATGTCATTAAGTTTAAAGCTTGTAGAAATGAGTTCATAACAAGTAATCCTTTATCTCAGGGTGGGTTCATTAGCCTCATGGCTGGGCACTGGTGAAAAAAGGGACCAGTTGGCAATTAGATTAAGATCAAGACTGACAAGACTCACTAACTATGAAGCCAATCAATTGAAGTGTGAATTGACTAAGGGACTAGAATAATAGCGATAGAAACACAATTAGAAAGACCCCCTCCTTACTAGATTATTTTCAGTGGCAATACAGTGGGCCTGTACTGCACTGACAGCACAACAAGCCAAGACAGTAAAAGTCAGTGGTAGAACCATGGACCTATTTTGACATACCAGTGGTGTGGACCAATATATACTGTTTAGGTCTTCTCTGAAATAAATCAGCATTTTTAGAGTTAAACGGCTATTTTTTTCACAGCACCTGCCCTGGCACTATTTTCTCAATGTGGTTTCTGAATCATCAATCACCAACGGGTTAAACATCTCCTCAAGAGTATGGTCCACTAGAATGAGCCTAAAGAAAGACAGCCTTGTAAAGTTCTGGACAGGAACTTCACTCTACTGGAGGACTTCCCTTAAACATTCAATGTCCATAGACCAAATGAATTTTCACTGCACTAAATAAATAGGAGGCAAGAAAATGTATTTTAACACGTGATATTTTTCAGTGCAGGGGGAAGCTAATTCAACGATTGTGATAATCAGAATGAAAAGACATACAGTACCTCGGAAATCTAATGTTGAGGTCCATAAAGACCTTAAATCAACTAATTACCAGATGCATGCTGCCAACTGCATGAAAATCCCTGAGCACTAAGTGAGAAAGTAAGGTAAATCTGTGAGTTGCTGTCATTTCACAGCTTAACAAATTGCCTGTCTTCCTCAATTGCTTAATGCAAGGAAATTCTAAGACATCAAACTGTCAGTGTTAACATTTATTACTCAATAAAATCGGTAGGCAATATATTAAAGTCAATGTAACTAGGGTTATCGATGTCATAGAGCTACAAGCGATGGTTCTAATTGGAATTATACAAGGATGGTTTCTGGTCTGTGGCTGCCTTTTTCTGTAATTTTACACATTTAGCAGTTTAGATAAAAGCCAAGATTTCAAAATTTACTGTGTATTTACATAGTAATGCATGTCTACTTACACTTGCGTAAATATTTTTGCACGATCTAAACCCTCACCCTTTTCTGATACAACTGTGTACTTAAATATATCATGCAAAAAGACTTGAACATTAAGTACATTGTAACTGTGCATAATAACATTTTAATTATATGTAAGTGCAAATGTATGACTATTTAAATACACAGTAATTGCAGACACTTAATGTAAAGTTACGCAGGTTTTCTAGTTAATTTTTCTATATGAACCTAAATTAGGGTTTTACTGCAATCTGCTGGAAGTTTATCATGCTGTTTGTCATTTTCATAAACAGCATTGTCAAAGGACTTACAGGCCCAGCATTGCCTATTTTCCAAGGGCTGATGAGGCTCAGGTCATTGGCTGTATCCATGATGATACTGATGAAACAATATGAAATGTTCAAGGATTTGTCATGGTAACCACTCTGCAGTGCTTCCATAAAACACAGCTGTACAAACATGACTTTTATTATTAGTGTTTAGTCTTAGTTTAATTTGTTTATCCAAGGCTTCTGAAACACAGGTTTAATTTTCTGGGCTGCCCTTACAAGACATCACCAGCTGCCTCACGTTTATTATCAGATTCTGATAGTAGAGAGCTTGCTGCTTTTGAAATCATTTTGTTTGCAAATTCAACACTTTATTTGGCACATATGTGAGATCGATATTTACTTTTTATACTTTTCCATCAAGTGTTCTTGTCCACAGTCTGGAACTGGAAAATGTGTTAAATAGATGATAATGTCATAATTTCCAAATATTTAATCACCTGTTATTTCTCTTGCTTATTATCTATTGTTGCTGCAGTTTAGACTTTTTTTTTTGCCAGACCCACAATCTATTCCAGCAGAAACTCCTCCAGGCTGGTTGTGAGAGAGTGAGGTGGGGGAAACATATTAACGTTGTACAGGCACATAATCACGTTTTGTCTTCAATGCACAGCGCAACGCTTATATACTTCCCCACCTCGCTTCCCTTCAACCTTCAGGACTCTTTTCAAATGCAATTTTTGCTTGTTTGTAAGCTTTGCATATAAAGAACGAAACAGAAACCACTATACATAACACCCATGATATAACCCTAACCCTCACTCTAAACCTAATCCTAACCATTTTATGATACAATTGTGTACTTACATATATTGTGAAAAAGATTTACAAATTAAGTGCATTGTAACTCTACATAATAATATTGTAATTATGTGTAAGTACACATGTATTTATGAAGTAACTACTATGCAAATACACAGTTATTAGAGACACAATGCAAAGTATTACACTGTACAGTTAATGTGGCTTGTGTAAATGGATGTGAGGAGGGGGTAACAGAACATGTGATGTAAATAAACAAAAGTCTATTTGAACAGTCTGTTACTCAGCCAAGAAACCTCATAAGCGCTTTACAGGAGCTCCTATTAAGTATACAGCATCTCCACACTATTTAGTCACAAGAGCGAGGAGAGTAAGCTCCGTGTGCCTCCTTGCATGAGCATTTTTAAGTAAGATCCATGAAGGAATTAGCCGAGGTGACAATAATGTGCACTCGACTTCCCATATTCAGATTAATGAACCTGATACAATCTTAAGTGGTGTAAAAAAGGTGCCAGATGTCTCACTGGAAGCTAGTACTCTATAGTCCAGCCTCAAGCACCATGAATCAATCTTAGTCTGCCTCAGTCAAAGGTTTTCTACATTGAAGGCTTTCCCTTTCTTCTCCAAACATACTGTGTTGAAACACACTGACACCCATTACACTGAAGCCCATTACACTTATCACCCATTACACTGATCACCCATTACACTGATCACCCATTACACTGACACCCATTACACTGATTACACTAACACCCATTACACTGATTACACTGACACCCATTACACTGATTACACTAACACCCATTACACTGATTACACTGACACCCATTACACTGATTACACTGATTCCACTGACACCCATTACACTGACACTCATTACACTGATTACACTGACACCCATTACACTGATTACACTAACACCCATTACACTGATTACACTGACACCCATTACACTGATTACACTAACACCCATTACACTGATTACACTGACACCCATTACACTGATTACACTATCAACCATTACACTGATTCCACTGACACCCATTACACTGATCACCGATTACACTGATTACACTGACACCCATTACACTGATTACACAAACACCCATTACACTGATTACACTGACACCCATTACACTGATTACACTAACACCCATTACACTGATTACACTGACACCCATTACACTGATTACACTATCAACCATTACACTGATTCCACTGACACCCATTACACTGATCACCCATTACACTGATTACACTGACACCCATTACACTGATTACACAAACACCCATTACACTGATTACACTGACACCCATTACATTCATTACACTGACACCCATTACACTGATCACCCATTACACTGATTACACTGACACCCATTACACTGATTACACTGACACTCATTACACTGATTACACTGACACCCATTACACTGATTACACTGATCACCCATTACACTGATTACACTGACACCCATTACACTGATCACCCATTACACTGATTACACTGACACCCCATTACACTGATTACACTGACACCCATTACACTGATTACACTGACACCCATTACACTGTCACCCATTACACTGACACTTATTATTATTATTATTATTATTCATTTCTTAGCAGACGCCCTTATCCAGGGCGACTTACAATCGTCACATTATACATTATCTCACATTATACAGATATCACATTATTTTTACATCCAATTACCCATTTATACAGTTGGGTTTTTACTGAAGCAATCTAGGTAAAGTACCTTGCTCAAGGGTACAACAGCAGTGTCCCCCACTGGGGATTGAACCCACGACCCTCCGGTCAGGAGTCCAGCTCCCTAACCACTACTCCACACTGCTGCCCCACTCATTTCAATTAAGTAGTAATTTATTCAATTTATTTTTGGAACAAAAACCTGAACACCCTGCAGCTCTCATGGGCCAGAGCTGACCGCTACTGATTTAATTGAACAAATTAACTTGCTGAATTGATCAACAACTTACATTCTTCAGAAACTGATGATTTAAGGGTTACCTATAAAACTATTTTAATGGAACCAGCATAGGGTATTTTTGAAGACATGGACCTGTCTATTGCCACATTAGTTTTTCAATGTGTTTCAAATACAATGGAGACCCACTTTTTTATAAATTTTCCCCAACTTTGTATCTTATTTTTAAGTGATCAATATCGTCTTTAATCTTAATCACATCTCATTAAAAGAATAAAAAACATACTGACTTCAGTGTTACACCAGAGGAATGATGACTGCTTCCCCACAACTGATAATCATGCATAACTTGCCTTTTTCATATTGCATGCTGATATCGATGTTTAATAAAGTACACTGACTAATTGTTGTAATGAGCTGATCACTCTGGGTAAATCCACAAGATAAGTGAGATAGTTAACAGTAGTTGTTTTAAGGTACTTTACTAATTACATGATCCTTTACTAATTAGTTACAGTACCTTTAAGTAACGTACATAGCTCATCTGTATCACCTACTGGGTTGTACTCTGCAGAGTAGCTCTCAGCTGCGAGGGCGGGCGGAGACCTGTGTAGACGTGCCTCGGATATATCCGGAGTTACATGTGTTTGACATGTATGTTACAGAATGAAACCCTGCAGCTAGGCTTGGTGTGAAGTTTTTGGCTTCTAAAATAAATGTGCTCTGTGCTCTGTGCTTGTACCCACAATCCAATCCGTGTCTGGAGTCTGTACTGCCTTCTGGCCTCGGCTAACATCAAACCAGCCTGCCCAACATTACAATACACATAGAAAAAAAATAAGACAACAGACAAGTTAATTTATGTAAATATCCCATGTGGTAATTCCATGAAAGGTGAAGCAACTTTAGGAAAAATTCTTATAGACCCATTCCCCGTGCTTGGCTTGCAAAGTCCTATGACTTTTCATCATCAAAGTTCATCATCAAAGAACCACTGAAATATACGAATGGAAATGCTGACTGCTCAGCCTCTGGCCTCTCAGGGAAGGTGAAAAGGAATTAGATTTTATTTTTCTTTAAGTGAGCTGTAGTTAAGTCGAATTAAACCTGCAGAATAATGTTATGTTAACACTTTCACAAAATCACTTTGTAGTTTTTTTGATTACATGATGACAAAGCAGCTGGTTGGTTAGTGACAGGAAAGAAGGCATTGAAGGGGTGAGGAAAGCTGAAAGAAATAATGAAAAACACTCACTATCTGTTGCACTCCCTCCTGCATAAGAAAATCCCTGACATACTCCACAAATTATTTGCCACAGTGACTTAATACATTGCCGTTCCTATTTTTTGGCAAACCCCTCTTTCAAATCCTGTACAGCAAATGATGTTGTAACAAACATAAAAAGACAAAGCTCATTAGCATTGCACAACACCATTGAATTTAGCTGAGCGCTATTTAGAGACAGTTAGAGCTCAGAGATTGCAAACATCATATCAAAGTGTAGGAAAAAAAAACATTTAATAGCATTGGAAGCAATTTAGTGTTTAAAACACTTATTCAGCACTGAACATTTGTCCCCGGGTCTGTATTTGATAGTATGTCAATACTGGTTGCAGCAAAAGCAAAATTGTATCAACTGTGCAAGAAAACTAGCCTATAGCTACAATTATTGCAGGTTTGTTGACAATAGCACTTTACCAGTTAGAACTGCAAAATATGCTGGATTTTCCTGCCAATTCTTTTACATGCACCATTTAGGGGGTAACACAGAAGCACATGGCATCTAAGGTTTTACATGTTGCTACTGGCAAGGTAGTTAATAGTATTGCCACACTAACAATATAACGAAATGCTCACAGTGTAATCAATTATTAAACTTGGTTTTGCTGGCAAGGCCAGCATTTGTACCCAGAGATGTGAGTCATGGGCTAACAAGCAGAAATAAATTAGTTAAATATCCTGTCGTACTATTAGGAGCTGCAGGAGATGTAAAATATAGCAACTAGTAAGCTGCCATGGTGAGAAAACAACACTGGGAAAAAAATGCAATCACTTTTTTATTTGCTGGATTGCCTAAAACATAAGAGAGAGCTGTTCTATAAAAACACACTCTGGAGTTCAGTGCTATTTAATTTTGTTGCATAGCATTTTGGGTAACAACTCTGATTACTGTGTATTTACATAGACTTTACTTAGTAAATACATGTGCACTTACACATAATTGCAATGTTGTTATGCATAGTTACAATGTACTGAATGTGTACATCTTTTTTTCACAAATAACCTTAAACCTAAATCTACCCTGATCCTAACCCTTTTCTGAATTACGTACATATATTGTGCAATAGGATTTAAACACTATGCCTGTAACTATGCCTAATAGCATTGTAATTATGTATAAGTGTACATGCATTTTACTAAGTTACTGCTATGTAAATACACAGTCATTAGAGACACTTAATGTAAAGTGTTATCATGAAATTCATTTGTTTTTCCTGCTCCCAGTAATCTTTAATTTGACATCTCCATTCGAAACACATGTGCTTTCATTTTCTTGGCTGTTGTAACCCCCCCACCCCCCCTCCCCCGACATATATAAAAAAAAAAAAAAAATTCCAAAGCTATTATTTATCGTGGAAATGTCAATGAGCACATTATCTTTCTCATTAGAGCCGATGATGTTGTTCTTAAAGCTAACAAACTACATGTCGAATAAATCAGGGCTTTATAGGGCAGGCAGCCCAAGAGTTTCTGGAGACAAGTGAATTTGAAACATGATGGTTTTCTCGACATCCAGTGAGGCTATTCAATATTTTAAGATCAGAATGATTCCATTTTCTACTCTCTGTGTAATTGATTGTGTTTCCTGATGATGTTTGGAGAGCAAGGCTATATTACCAGTATCCACTGATTGCCCTGAGGCATCAATCATGAAATCATATGTTAGTCTGCCAGAAGAGAATGATTATGATTTGTCAGGATGCATATAAAGTGGTCCTCTATGTATTTGAATCACAACAGACATTGAATCAGGCTTGTGTAGATTTCCATATGAAGTATTTTAAAACACAACAAAACAGTACTGCTATGTAAATACATTCCCACTTAAAATGGTCTCTTATGTTGTACACATATTAAAACTGTAATGCCCATTTCTGTATCAAATCTGATACAATGCTTCTCCACCCCTTTATATTGTTGTTGTTTTTAAATCCAGCTTCACAATCCAGAATTTTTCATTTAAAGTACATTATGTGGGGAAAAAGGTGGTATACAAGTAACAGAATAAAGTAGCTTTTCTCATTTCAAAATTGCTTAGGAATTACAGAGCAAAAATCTTTTATGTATACTTCACAAGTGCTGTCTTGCCTATCATGACTGCAAATGACAATAGGGAGATACATCTTTTGTATAATGCAATCCATGATTTGCATTACAAGCAAACCAGGCAGGGTTTGCACAAAAGTGTTTGCTACATACCCAGGGTTTCTCTTATTTCAGCTCATAAACACAAAAGCATAGTCTCACTGATGAAGACCAGCTCATCAAAACAAATCCCTTATTCTTGCCTAATTTGTTGCTTTGCTGCTCATGAAATACAGTGATTTGCTAATTTATTAAATGGTGTGCCGGGAGCTGACTGTCGGCTGGTTGCGAAGGCGACAGGAATTACTTAATCGCAGCATTAATTCTCTCTCGTGTGTCGTGTTCTCTTATCACACAGTGTCACCGAGCAGTTTTCAATTCCTGGGATCTGAGACTCGCCACAGAAAATGACATGAGAGGAAGAAACTGCAATCACACATCGTCTTCTTCTCTTGTAAGCTGTTGAGACCTGTTTAATTGGTAGCAGACATCTATTACGCACATTAAAGACCCTCATTGATGCATTTCAGCTTCCATAAATTACAAAATGATTGCAAGGATGCTACTGAACACTTGTTTCATCCATAACATTAAAACATTGAAGGGTAGATGTACCAAGGCATGGGCCAGTCGCAAAGTATACATGTTTGTTGCATGTACTAAGAGAAAATGCAGTATGTTAAAAGAACCATAATATAATAATTTAAATATTTATTGCGTCTTCTTACTGAGATTAGTAACATTGTCAGAGTCGTGTAACATAAAATTAAAGCCAGTTTACACCCATCAGATTCTATAGTGGGGCCCCCATCATCACCCCCAAGAAGCTTTTCATAATCATACAGTAGCTCCTCGCTAAACCAGACTTGTGTGTCCAACATAAGGAGGTGCTGTTACATATTCATCTAATTCTGAACCTCAAAGAAAAACTGCTGCCACAAAGCATTCCCTAACAAGTCGCTAACAGCATTAAGCTTGTTTGATACATTTCATCCTAGACTTCTGACTCGTTTTCAACTGGTTTACGACTATTGCGACAGGCGCACCATTTTAGTACATCTACCTCTTAGTATTGCTCGGAATCGCCAAACCTGCATGGTAACACTTTACAGTGTGTCTCTAGTTACTGCGTATTTATATTGTAATTACTTAGTAAATACATGTGTACTTACATGTAATTACGATGTCACTATGCATAGTTAAAATGTACTTAATGTGTAATTATTTTTGCACGGTATATGTAAGTACACAGTTATGTCACGAAAGAGTTTGGATTATATAGTGCACACATTTTTACACATTAAGTACATTGTAACAATGCATAATAACACTTAATTATGTGTAAGTACACATGTATTTACTGTACTATTTACAATGGAGCCTTGGCAAAAAAATCACAAGCTGGACCTTGCTGTATATACTGTAGTGTGGCAATTTATTGGAACATCCCATTGCTTCTGTAGTTTTGATTTGTTGTGCATATGAAATCAAACCACCAGAACTGAAAATCTTGGAAACTTGTCAAAATAAGCAGATTAGTGAATGTCTAATTTAATTGGTGAATTTAATAGGCCACACAGGCAATTTGTTTAAAACAGTAAGAGAAAAGGAACACATAGCCACAAATGATAAAATGCATGAGACTTTTTGGGAGCTGTTTAAGATGCCTAATTAAAGCACAAAGTGGTCACACATTTTCACACATGAGTTGCTATTGTTTCAACCTCACCGATTACTGACTGGAAATTGAAATTCTTGAAGTCATCATACAGGAATGTATGTAAACGAAATAAATGACAAATCTTGAGGTGTGCTTATACATTTGCACACTACATCTGATGCCCCAGATATTTTTTATGTGGCCTAATCAAGACACATCTTGCTTGGTTAGTCTACCATTTATCCAACACATTTTCCCAATGTATGTCAAAAATGTAGAAATGCTCCACAGTGTCTCTGAATGCATTTGCAGTCCACTGAATAAGGCAGTATACAGTAGATATCATCATTTTCCTGGACTGCTAGTTACCAACAGAAGCCACGCACAACCTTTTTTTGATGTGAAGCTCGAGGTCAGCAATTGCTATACAGTTGCTTGAGCACTATATGCAGCACATTTTACAGGTTGTGCTTTAAGCTCACTGATTGATGCATTGCCCCAGCAGATATCTGTAGCAACGCAATATCTGTCTGGTTTATATATAATTCTCAGTTTGTAGCATGTGGACTGTGGTGCAGACTTTAATGGGAAGATATCAATGCTAAGCTATGGGCTTCATTTTGATTCCTGTTTTGCACCAGCATCTTACAAAGAAGTCTGACAAAGATCACTAGGATCTAAATATAATACCAGTGTATTACCCTGAAGAAATCAGTAGCAAACTACAGGATTACCAGCACAAGACAACACAATATATTTGAAAAGAATACTGTGCAGTGCTTCTTTATATTGTGATACAGGTCTTTCCCAATGTAGTTACATCGACGATTTAGGGTTCACATGGATTAGAAATAAATAAATAAGGCTGGGGTTGTAGTCTTATTCACTAAGGTTATCTCAAAGCTAGCTAGAGACAACTATTGAGGATAATTTTGTTCAAAGTTTGACCCTGTATATATCTATGTATTCTTTGATGTGTTATATAACTAGAAATAGGTAACATTGTAGCTGCATAATAACACTAAGTTTGCTGTATCAGGCATGCAAAGACTGAAAGAGCAAGTATGATGAAACAGATGAAAAGCTGATATTAACATACTTAATCTGTTTTTATGCCACCTGAGTTGGTGCTAATAGGATCCAATGGGGACGGGACTTATAATGTATATTAAATTAATACTGTTGGAATCAATGCAATACCTAATGCAAAAAAAATGACATTTGTTTTAACAACACTTGTTCTGTGTTTTAAAGTCACCAGGTTATATTGGTGAACTGATAAAGTCAGCATTAATATCCTCCTTATTGGTAATTGCTCTTAGTTAATTTAACTTGTCGCCTAAGGTCTTGGAAATATAACAGCTAATTATCTAGCATATAGACAACAAAGCATCTTTAATAGCTTGCTTTTTTTCTCACTTTATAAGAAAAAATACACTTTTAAAACACACACTGTATTAAAGAGTAATTAGCGGGGTTCTGAAAAATATAGCATTAAACGTCTTGCTACAACTCTTAAAATAATGTATTTTTTCATTGTTAACATCCTGACAGCTTTTTACACTAAAACTTCAAAAGCTTCAACGTTTCAAAATGGCTGCTCTGGTGCACTGATAGTGTAAGGATTGTTGCCCACATTGTCAAACAGGTAACACAGCAATAACGATCCATGATGTGGTACAGAAAAATGCCAGAAAAAAAACACACACACAGCGGTGTTGTGTGTGTTTTTTTGTTTTGTTTTGTTTTGTTTGTTTTTTTAATCGCTCTTCCTGCGGTGATTTAGAGGACAGATCTCACACTCCAGTGCACTAGAGCAGCCATTTTGAAAAGAGCTTTGAAACAGACTTTAGTGTAAAAAGTTGTCAGGATGTTAACAATGAAAAGATAAATGACAGGCACTTGTTGTAGCAACACAAGGGGACACACTTTCAGCTATTGTTAAGCCTGTGAGAAATGTTTTGTTGCAGAAGTGTAAATGTGTTTCATTTGGAATGATGATATTAAACCGTGTTTCCCCCAGGGTCAAACTTCCAAATCTGCACAAAAGGCTTTGATTCAATTACTCATTGATGCATTCAAATTAATCTCTGCAGATAAGTAGCACAATGTTGATAATAACTGTGTTTCCAGCAGCCTGTGGCTTTGCTGATATGTTTAACATTTTCCAACTTGTCTCTATGTTTGTTTTATGGTAACACTTTACATTAAGTCTTTAATTAATGTGTATTTACAGAGGAGTTACTTAGCAATGTACACAGTAATTAGAGACACTTAATATAAAGTGTTACCCAAGCTAGTGAACCTGTATCACTACATTAAACAAACAGTCATATATTGCACTAAAACTGCATAGGATTTGAAAAAACGATACATATATATTTAGAAAACGATTCAGTACCATTAGCCAATCAGCTTCCAGCTCTAGCGGGCTCTAATAGATGGTAGATGCACGCTGGAACGTACTACATACAAGTAATATTAATACAGTAAGGCATAAACTTATTGGAGAACGAGCTTGAAAACCTAGGACTGCAAAGAAATGAACTAAGAAAAAGACACAAACCAAATGGTCAGTATCTGTTTTTAAAAATTGGTTCGCTGAAGTATTTTGATACTGAATTTGAAACTGACGCTGGTCTGTAGACCATGGAAATCGTGTCTACACCGTAATGAGTTCAATTTGCAGCTACTAGACAGCAAATGTTCAGCAAAAACACAATTGGTCTGCAATACTATCCTCGGCTGGATCCGCCAAACAAAACTCAAAACCAACCAGTCAAGCAGTGAATCCTGTTCCTGTCACTACCGCCCCAGCCAATCCACTCCCTCTCAGCTTAAATGATGCTCCAATAACAAAGTTTTCAGACTTCATCGTACACAGACTGTTCAGTAATTGCTGCGTATGTTTCTCAGGCAATGTCCAGATTCTAAATAGGGGTTTAAAACCCTAACAAGTTAATAAAAAATATATAAATTGGTTTACTGAATAAAAACCAATTGCTTTTCTCTCTATATGTATGTCATCCTTTTTTTAAGAAAACAACGGTAAAAATCGTTTTCTTATTGCAATAGTGCCCTCTTGGTGATGGTGATGGTGTGATAGTTGACCTTGACTTTCGTTAGTGCCCTCACCTTAGGATCGGAACGCTTAACTCCTGTCCCGGTCAACTATCACACGATAGAGCCATCATCGATGGGCACTATCGCTTAAATATACCCTACGCTAGTGCATTAGTTGAAATCAAAGGTATCTATAAGCACATCCATTACTCAAAAGAGGTGCAGGGTACGAAGTAGTCAAAACAAGACTAAAGAAATGAAATACCCGCACACTAAATAAGATCCAAAATAAATACTTTTATTTATCAAAACATCAACATTCCGATTGACGAGAGATCTTCATCAGGATATGAGACAATGTTGCAAGCTTGTTTTAAATAGAACAAATTACTCTGTCAATTAAGATACAGGTGAGTAATACCACTATAGAAAGATAATACAACAGTGTGACAAGAATGGCTGAGTGGGTGACGTCAGACCAGAAGACAGGAACACAAACGACAGAGATGTGGAGTTTGGTTAAGCCGAGCGCGTGATTGCGCTCAGCATTTAATAAACAGAAAATAAAAGGTTTTAAACACAAAAACACGGGACACGGCACTTGACGCCAAAATAAACAGACAGACAAAACGACTAGACACTAACACACAGGTGAAACGGAGACGAACAAACACGGTGAGAATACACTTATTATATTTATACTTAACGATTTAACTCTCCTCTCTCTCTCCCGTTCTCCACTCTCTGAACACCTAACCACGACTGAGTGAAAATGTGCATCTATATATACTGTTGTGCTGGGATTCAATTACTAATTAATTACTCACTTGAATCCCAGCACGTGAATTCATTACGTGCAACCCCGTGCCACACATTATACACATTTTATCTGCACGTGAAGTGATGTGCCATCCTCGTGCCTAAATATAATTATACACTTTAAACACACGTGAAACACAGACCCGTTTATATCCCGTGTACCAATCTATACACCAACATTAACATACGCACGCATATACACAACACAGAACACACAAATGCACACAGGGGCGGGGCACTTTGCCACATATACCCCCCCTTGTGCGCAGCACACATGGCCTCAACGGCCACCTCCCCCCTTAAATACCCAGCAGTCCAGGCCAAAGTCTCGGGCTGGGAAGGGAGGCTTTAGTGGGCCCATGGCTGGACATGCTGTCAGCTCCCCTGCCGGTAGTGGCACGGCTGACAGCATGCTGGTCCCGTCCTGCAGCGAAAAAGCTGCGGGGGCAGGTGGTCCCCCGACCTCCCCCTTCTTCATAGCCGGCAGCTCCCTCCTGTGGGGCTCCGGCCACAAGAACTCCTGCAGCGAAACTGCTGCTGGGGAAAGTGGTCTCCAGACCTCATCCCCCTTCTTCGTGGCCGGCAGCTCCCCTTTCTGGGGCTCCGGCCACCGTACTCCCTGCGGAGGTACGGGCAGCAGAGGCAGCTCCAGCTCCTCTGCTCCTGGCGGTGGTGGAGGCAGAGGCAGCTCCAGCTCCTCTGCTCCTGGCGGTGGTGGAGGCAGAGGCAGCTCCTGCTCCTCTGCTCCTTGCGGTGGTGGTGGCGGAGGCAGAGGCAGCTCCTGCTCCTCTGCTCCTTGCGGTGGTGGTGGCGGAGGCAGAGGCAGCTCCTGCTCCTCTGCGCCTTGCGGTGGTGGTGGCGGAGGCAGAGGCAGCTCCTGCTCCTCTGCTCCTGGCGGTGGTGGTGGCGGAGGCAGAGGCAGCTCCTGCTCCTCTGCTCCTTGCGGTGGTGGTGGCGGAGGCAGAGGCAGCTCCTGCTCCTCTGCTCCTGGCGGTGCTGGCTCCCTCTGCTGTGGCGGCTGGGCATGTGCGCGCCGTGCTGCCTTCAGCAGCATAGCGAGAGGCTGCTGGGGGACACCAGCATCCTGCCCTTCTCCCCCCCAAAAATTTTCAGGGGGTTGAGCCTGTAACTCCTCCCCTTCTGGCTCTTGGGACTGAACCAGCAGGCATTTTCCCTCTGCTGGTGGCTTGGGTCCCAGGGCTGTGGAAGCCCCGACTTGCCTCCCTTTGGGCTGTGGACGCACCGACTCCTCCCTTTTGGGCTGTGGACGCCCCGACTCCTCCCTGTTGGGCTGTGGACGCCCCGACTCCTCCCTGTTGGGCTGTGGACGCCCCGACTCCTCCCTGTTGGGCTGTGGACGCCCCGACTCCTCCCACTCAGGCGTAGGACGTTCGGGCTCCTCCCACTCAGGCGTAGGACGTTCGGGCTCCTCCCGCTTGGGCTGTGGACGCTCAGGCTCCTCCCACTTGGGCGTAGGACACTCGGGCTCCTCCCGCTTGGGCTGTGGACGCTCAGGCTCCTCCCATTTGGGCTGTGGACGCTCAGGCTCCTCCCGCTTGGGCTGTGGACGCTCAGGCTCCTCCCACTTGGGCTGTGGAGGCAAAACCAGCAGGCATTCACCCTCTGCTGGTGGAGATGGGGACAGCAGGTACTCACCCTCTGCTGGTGGAGATGGGGACAGCAGGTACTCACCCTCTGCTGGTGGTCCTGCTACCTGGGCTGCTGTTCCGTTGATGGTTGCCTCCAGGTAGCTGAGGACAAACTCCACACCTTCCTCCAAGGTGTTTGGGGTGTGTTCCTCCTGAAAGGCCTCCCATCTCTCACTGTCCATCATCCACAGGGCCCGGACGACCATGGGCAGAGACTGGGCCTCCAGCCCAGCATTCTCCAGGAACCAGCCCCGCAGTTTGATGGCGTCTTCTGCCATTGATTTTTTGTTTTGTTTTGTTTTTTTCCCCCAAAACAATATTTGTAATTTTTTTTTTTTTTTTAATCCATACCCCTCCTGGTCTGACGCTTGGAGGCGCGGCTATCCCACGAAGACACCACGTGTCACAAAGACGGCCGGAGTGGGTGGCGTCAGACCAGAGAGGAATATACAGACAGAAACGGTGGTGATGATGAGCTGAGTGCAATGGCTGCACTCAGCGTTTATTAACAAAATAAAAAGGTTTAACAGTACAAAAACAGGGGACACGGCACTTGACGCCAAAATAAACAGACAGACAAAACGACTAGACACTAACACACAGGTGAAACGGAGACGAACAAACACGGTGAGAATACACTTATTATATTTATACTTAACGATTTAACTCTCCTCTCTCTCTCCCGTTCTCCACTCTCTGAACACCTAACCACGACTGAGTGAAAATGTGCATCTATATATACTGTTGTGCTGGGATTCAATTACTAATTAATTACTCACTTGAATCCCAGCACGTGAATTCATTACGTGCAACCCCGTGCCACACATTATACACATTTTATCTGCACGTGAAGTGATGTGCCATCCTCGTGCCTAAATATAATTATACACTTTAAACACACGTGAAACACAGACCCGTTTATATCCCGTGTACCAATCTATACACCAACATTAACATACGCACGCATATACACAACACAGAACACACAAATGCACACAGGGGCGGGGCACTTTGCCACAAACAGACAAAAGGAATTTCAGTCAAAAGTGAAATGGCTCCACAGTAAATAGGTCCAATCACTAAGTAACTGTTTTCAATATTTTACCATTTTGTGTAAGTCAAAATGGAATAAAGGGAGAGGACTGTATTTAATCAATGCTATGAATATCTATCTGGTAATCAGTTTTATTTTTACATTTGCAGGCTGTAATCTAATTAGACAGATACAGTTCAGAAAGTGATTTACTGAAATAAAGACGTGGCCACCATTAGAATAACCTTATTACCCACTGGAATGAAATCTTCCTGCACAGGACATATGACATGCTAATAGCATAGCTCCAGACACTGCGACAATGTGAATGTATATATAATATCAGCAGAAGACAGTTTATTGCGTCTATGGAAAATATACATTTTGGTTACACTTTAAAATATTTCTGACTGAATACCACAGAAAAAACACCTGCATGTCTTATGCACTTCCTCTGAGTTATGAAGTCATTAATTTTGAGTTCAGCCCTATCAATTCATCATGATAATCTATATACAACCTTGTACATATAATTCAAGTACATTGTTTAAGGATCTTGTTTTTACTTACAAACTTGATTTTAGTCAGTAGGTTTTCTATTACATAAATGCTAAATGTCTGCTAATATAGTATTTCTGTTAAATGATTTCAGTTCTTAGAATATCTATTTTATTTGTATACTTACTCTATTTTCATTTTTTAGATAAAAACAATTCTTCAAATGAAGTGAACAACTTCCATCTTCAATATGTTCAATAAAAAGATGACACATTAAAAAATGGATGCAAAGTGGGGAACATTTCCTTCATAGGATTCAATATGCATGGGAAAAGTTTGTAAGGTGTACAATGTCATGTCTTAAAAGCTACAGCACTAGAAACATAACAACATAATTGTCACCAATGAAAAGGGGGCCAGCGATAATGTAATTTTTCTTTTAAAAAAACTGTTTTTAAAGCATTCAACAGTATTAATATTGATCCTGCAAATCATAGATGTATATGCATGTCCAGCTCGTTTGGAGCACTGAAATGAGGTTCTCTTATTCAACAAGTTCAATGTATTCCATCTCAGTTGTCAATTGAATTTTCACACCTCTCTGGGCAGAGAAATAGATTTGCAGCTTTAGGTCTGCCCCAGTTATTAGAAGGCCATGACATGTCTGAAAAAAAAATCAAACCCAAATCCTGAAAGGGGTGGTTGACCCTGTCCCTCCCTACCGTTGTGTTTTAGCTTGCAGTGACAGCTCTGGTGTTTAGATCCTCAACAAATGACTTTCCTGGGCTTCTGTCATCCAGCTCTGAGCCGCTGTGAGTGACAAGGCAATGACAGATACACTTAATAGCCCTAGATAGGGACGCCAGGAGTCAGTGTTCTGAATTCATTAGAGGACGGTAGCAATCCCAAAACAATTAGTGTGGCCTTACAGTGCTGTCTCTTTGATCCAATGTGTTTGAAATACTGCAGTCTCCAACGTCAGTCTTCATAGGTTAGGATTGATATTCATTTAGATATGAAACTTTCCTGCATGCACACATGCAGAGACACTCACACACGAAGCAGCTGAATAATTCATCAGACCCCTATTATATTGGTTATTATGCATCCCTGTGAGGAGAGCGTGGATGAGTCTGAAAATCTGTTGTCCACTAAAAATTAACTTTCGCTGCCACGTTGGCCATATCAATGATAGAGTCCACATGTTCTGACACAGGGGCTTCATAGTTGCTACACAGTTGTATTCTATGATTCTCTAAATTAAGATCCATAGACATAGAAATAGAGAGTAGGTGAAACAAGAAAAGTCAAGATCACATGATTTGAATGGATTGCAAAAGGCTGTCCAGCTCTTATGATTTTCCAGACAAGCTAAAAATCAGCTCAAAGCCAGTTTTTTCTGGTTTTATTTTGTCCAATAACTCCTTGGTTATGACGTGACCCTCCAGTCTTTTTATAAAACAGCTCAGCACCGATCTAACATATTACAGTTTGGTTCTTTTTTCCCTTTAATTAAAGCCTCACTATATTGCATTGTTGAAGGTTATATGAAAAGCAATGTTCTACTGCAAGGCAAAGAAAATAGGTGTGATTGCATTTATATGCAGTGCAGAAGAAACATTATGCTTAACAATATTTTAACCTAATTATGTGCTGCTGCACACAAGGAATACTTATGTAAAATAATACCCCTTGAGGTTTTTTCACTTGCAGATTTACAGTGTGTGTGTGTACAGCTATGGACCAAAGTTTGCATCACCCTACAGAATAAACACATTTTGCACATTGAATTACAGACCACTTTGTAGTTTTCCATATACTTAATGAAAAACTGCCAAGAATTGAAAAATGTGACATTTCGAAATCTAACATGAAATACTGTCCTACTATTATGGCTTCCGGTAGACTTTTGCGATATCATTTTGTAGTTTCTTTGATTACGTGATGTTAAATAAAATATCTAAATTTAAATGATGTCACAATCCTAAAATTCTAGGTGATGCAAAACTTTTAGCCACAATAGGTGTAATATTATACACATTTGTATAGGAAATATGTCATTTGATAAAGCCATTCACAGTACAAACAAAAAAGGTACAAAATCTGACCATATACATTAAGAAAGTCAGGAGTCATTCCATGTCCTTACTGCAATCCTATACCAAAGAGGTCCTTGTCACCGTCAAGATACCATTAAACTTTGAAAAACTCAGAACACACGCTGTATTTCGGTCATTTGATACATTACAGTTAGACTTTTCTAGTTCATAAAATAATAGTAAATTATTATACTGTAACAACATAGTTAGAGAACATTAAAATAACAGGTAGATGCCAGTTAAAAATGCTCCAAAAAAATGACAAAGTAGCCTGTCCTCAAATGAGGACAATGGCACCATGGGTTATGGCCAACTCTTAAATTCATAGGTCATTAATTCATATGTTCTGTTTCTTTTCTATTTGTGCTTTTGAGGTCTCTTAGAATCCTAGAAGTTTCTGTAAGAGAGAGCGGTAAGAAAGGATATGACACCTAAGGTGTGAATTCACTACCTTGAAGAAACACTGTTAAATAGGAGGAATCACCTTCATGAGTAAATTAAATTATTAATTTCATAACATAAATCACAAATGACCTTTGCAACACACACTGATTCCCAGTGGAACAAATAACAAGAATCATATATCCCAAATCCACAACTTTTCCAGTTTCGTCCCATTTTTGTTTTCTTCAAATACCTTTATTTACCTTGATTTTTTTTTTATTTGTTGGCTACCTTTCACTGAAAAATAGTCCCAACTAATTTAATTTAAAGAAAACCATTGTTTTTTACTTGTTGCTTTTATGTGATGTGGAACTGACGTCGCCACCTGTCCCTGTTTTCCCTGGATCGTCCCAATTTTGAGGAAGGTGTCTCAGGAATTCAATATGCCTTCCCAGGACACTAAATGCCAGCACCATAAATTGAGCACAAATTTGATAAATTTGGTAATGTTGATTCAGTACTCATGACAAGGACAAACAACAAAGTACTGGTGAAATGAAGGTTTATTTTGTAATCCAAAGTCTGATGACAACCAGTAAACAATAATGATTATTATTATTATTATTATTTATTTCTTAGCAGACACCCTTATCCAGGGCGACTTACAGTCGTAAACAAATACATTTTAAGATAATAACATGATAACAGACAATACACAACGTTTGTGTATTACTCTGTTTAATCCACGGGTTGTCCCCGAAATAATAGTCCCAGTATTTAAATTCCCACAGTTAACACAAACACGATCACAAGTCCACAGTGAGTGCTATAGTGCTTGTGGTGCAAATACAGTTGAATCGTGACACAAGTGCAGTGTTGTTCGGGTTTGGTGCTGGCCTTTAGTGACAGCTCCGGATCGTGTTAGCCATCTAATAACAAAAAAAACAGTTTTTAGACATGACAAAAACAAACACAACACTCACAATTACAATACAGGTCTCCTTCTGGTTCAGCGTTAACCGTAACAAAGGAACAGATCACTTTGCTACGTCCCCTTCACCATCAGTCATGACCCCTTGGTTAATGATTGCAACCGCTCCTCCAATCCGCGGCTGCCACAACGTTTCCCTTCCGGGTTGATGATATAGTGTACCATAGCTCCGCCCCCTTTCTAGATGGCCGACTTCCGCCTAACCCTGGGAATGAATTGTCTGGCCATCCAGTCCTGTTCCCTTTACACAGTTTCCTCACAGGTCAGGAGGGAGATCTATCACCAAGAATCATTCTGTCTCTTCACAATATGAAATGATTGTCAAAACTCTAGTTGTAATATTATCAGTGTTTCCTATTGGATGAATAGAGGATTTCTAAAGAGAGTTTAAACTTTTAACAAACTGCCTTCCGTTCAGGGATCATGTTTTTTGTACCTCAGAGGTGGCAGCCTTATGGACAATGCTGGTCAATTGAAACAAATGAAATCTGGCAGCTAGTACAGCAGGTGCAGTCTTGTTGTTGTTGTTTAAGTTGATACTTGAAGGAGAGGTTACTAAGCAAACTCTAAGCCTCGTAGAACAGCTTTAAGACAGCAGCAATGAATCAGGCGCTAAATTAATCTGTTAGTCTGATTTACATCAGACACGGACAGGTATACAAAGCTGAAAAATGAAAAAAAAAATGTGGATTGATTTGTATCACTTGTGACTCAATGGTGTCACGGTGGGTTTCTACAGTCTAACACTTTACATCAAGTGTCTCTAATTACTGTGTATTTACATAGTAGTTACTTAGTATTTGCACATTTACAATGTTATTGTGCATAGTTACAATGTGCTTAACGGGTAAATCTTTCTGCACGATATATGTAAGTACACAGTTGTATCAGAAAAGGGTTAGTTATATCATGCAAGATAATTTACACATTAAGTACATTGTAACTATGCATAATAACATTGTAATTATGTATAAGTACACATGTATTTATCAAGTAACTAATACTGTATGTAAATACACAGTAATTAGAGACACTTAATGTAAATTCTTACCTACGGTCTGCTAAAGGCCCTCTAGAGCTTTTGGGCTGACTGCACTGAATCAGTTTCTATTTCTTCATTTTATTAATAATAATAATAATAATAATAATAAGAAGAAGAAGATGTCCTCTCTCTGGTTACAGCTTCGGCAACAACTAGGCATCAATCTACCTCCTTGTCACACTGGGGCACCTATGCTGCTGGCCTGCCCCCGAGCGAGGTAAGACATTGTAATCAGACTGTTTAAGATTCATTGCGGCTCACCATGTGAAATCACACTTGCTGTGGAAGTCAGAAGGGTTGTTTGCGCCTCAAGCGGGCCACACAGTCTAATCAGGAGCTGAGATGCAGGTCGCAGGCCAGCTTGCTCTCCCCCGTGCTGTTTTACAGGAGTTTCTGTTAGGCAGGTGACAGTGCAACCAGTGAGACGCATGGTAAAGAGATGTCATGTGGCTTTGTACAGTGCAGTGTTGCCTAGCTTTGTCGTAATGGAGAAGCTATTTCGACATTATACAATAGCCAAATGTTTTGCATCACCCTGTAGAATGAACTAATTTTGCTTCATAAAGTCAAATGAAACCTGCTGAATAATGTTAAGTTGACATATTGAATTACACATCACTTTGTAGTTTAATGAAAAGCTGACAAAAATTGAACAATGGGACATTTCGAAATCTAACATGAAATATTGTACTACTATTATGGCTTCTGGTAGACTATTGCAATATAATTTTGTAATTTATTTGATACAATTATGTTAAGTAAAATATCTCAATTATGTTCATTTTTTTATTGTCTCAATCCTAAAATTCTATGGTAATGCAAAATTTTTGGCCATAGCTGTATATATTATACTGTGCATTCGTTTAATTTATTTTTCAGGCATCACCCATATCGCTCATTGAAAAGTTTTGCTTCCCTTTCTGTATTGAAAGACACTTTTTCCATTAAGACTTTTTAAGGTTATTTTAGGATCTCCTTAAAATGTCTCATTACTGCAAATGCCTCAGAGGTTATAGAGTATATATCTTTGACGCTCTTCATTACTTTAGCTGTTTGCTATGAGTCTCAATAGAAAGCCCAATCTCTTTTTAAACTTAAATCAGTTCCAAATGCCATTTCACATTAATACAAAAGTTACATTGTCTGTCTAAGAGAGCAATCAGCAGCAGGGAATATGTGCAAGAATCTGAAGCATTAATTCACAAGTCATTGTTCTTTTTTGGACAGAGCCATTATAATGGTGCTTGCAATATTGTGTAAGTAACCCACTGTCCATCTTGACCAGGAATAGGCAACTCTGTCCTCTCTATATCGTTAAATTGAACGAATTAAACTTTTATCCAGGCCCTTCAGTACATAATTATTTAATTAGGCCTGTCAAACCTGGTGTAAAATTATCTTTTGGCAACATACTTGTGGTACAGCAGAGGTTCGAACCATAGGTGTGCATGTGTATGTCAGTGAGAGTTTGGTGGCTGGTGGCCATCTTGGTGAAGGGACAGCTTGTAACCAAGATGGCCACCGTTTGCACAGCCACATGGTTGTTGATTGTTGGATGGAATGATCAATTGTTTGATTTGAGAGGTAGAATGTAGCCATGTGGTGATTGATTGAATGGTTAATCATCCCCTGGTCACATGGTATAAAGGGAGAACAAAAAGGTTTGTTTGTAGGGGAGAGAAGGAGAGAGTGGAGAAAAAGATAGAAAAGGTGAAGGAAAGAGAGCACCAGGATAGCGAACCCACTATCTGTTGCTCAAGACAAAGTCTTTCTTAGCTGTCTGTCTCTTGCTTGCATTGAAGGAGGTCTGCTCACCTTTCCCAAGTAATTGGAGTGACTCAGATGGGAAAGACAGCTTTCTTTGTGTTTTTATATGTGGGCAGGCTATAAAAATGGGCATTTCACCTCAATCAAGGTCAAGGTGCTGAATGCTTTCTGTCACGGCAATGCTTGTGTCTCTGTCTCCAGGAGACTAAAGAGGGATATTTCGGTGAAGACCAATATTCTTCACTTATCATTTTACAAATTCCATCTGGCTTGGGAGACAGATGTATAACTGTCTTTTTGCACACAATAGAATGGTGTATGCAGTTAAAGGATTTAGGATTGTAAAAGCTTTTGGTTCAGTAAAAAAAGACATCCTTTTATAAGAAACAATAGACTATATAGAATGGTATTCTGAAAAATGGTTACTATGCTCCATTGTTATTTAATATACCCTCAATCCATAGATTTAACATACATTTCTTCAAATACAGTAGTTGTTTTAAATGGTTCATATGCCAGATTAAGTGGACCAATTCTAGTGAGATTGATGAAGCCAGGATGAGAAACTCACATTAGCCTTCCAACCTGTCCTGCCTTTACCAAACATAAAACTTATCTCTTTGATTTGGCCTTTCACTAGCGGGCAGTTTGGAGCTCTTTTGGCTTGTTGTTGTTGTTGTTGTTGTTGTTGTTGTTGTTGTTGTTGTAAAGCGTCCTGGAATGATTGCACATGAAGGACGCTATATAAATTAAATTGGTATGGTATGGTACATGTGTTTCTTTCAAAACTGCACATTTGTGACCTATATAGACGATGTTCACAACAGGTAAGAGTTATGAAATTAATAATCTTTAATGTGTTTTAAAGATGTGTATTAATGAATGCTTAAACCACAGTACAATCAACGTTTCTATAATGATTATTACCCCAATGTTGTAACATGCACCTTAATAGTATATTGTACATTTTTTAATAAGCGAGACACAGAAATTCTCCTAGTTTTATTTATTTCACAGTGGTCTAAGATAATTGAGGGAGGTTACAGAGCTTTATTTTATTTCTTACAGTGTCTTGCAATGTTCTCCTTTTTCTTGGCATGAATTCCACTGTAGATTGGATCTTTTTGATTCAGCAGGTCTCATTGTTTGTCATGTCTTTCAGTTACTTTCCTCAGTATTCACAAGGAATATTTTTCAGAGGGAAAATGATCATACCCTTTAGGAGGAATCCCCAGTGCCGAACCTGTGAGAAAACTTCCTTTACTTTTTAGAATGTGGACAGGCATCATTGGTAATATTTTTATTTTGTGCATACTAATGGTATAAACCAATGCACACTGCTAGCCCATTATACTATATCATTTCTGTAACTGTCGTGGTCTGCTAATGTTTTTGTTAAGGGCATAGTGGTATTATAATGGTATCCCAATGTTAGCTTTTATTTTCTTCAATGCTAACTGCTCCTTCACCCTTCCATGTGACTGAGCGATTCCTCCAATCTAAGGCAGACTTGAGGCATGGAGACTGAACTGCTCCCTCACCCCCAAAGAGAAAGGGTGCTCCCTCCATTCCAGGATAGAGTAATTCAAGGCACGGCAGGTTTATGTGCAAGATCACACTGCAGCTGCATGTGCTAAACCTGATCTGTGGGCTATTCTCAATCTTCTAGTTTGTCAATCATGTAGAGTTCATAAGCACAGCAAGGAACCAAAACTAAATAAATAAATAATAAA
This sequence comes from Acipenser ruthenus, assembly GCF_902713425.1. NCBI lineage: Eukaryota > Metazoa > Chordata > Actinopteri > Acipenseriformes > Acipenseridae > Acipenser > Acipenser ruthenus. The sequence continues at coordinate 24,143,238 of NC_081195.1, forward strand.
ATACTGTTAAAAAAAGAAAAAGGCTTGCAAATTGTCAGTCCTACAGTATCTTAAAAGAAAACTTCTGAAGTGAAGAGGTAGTTTTAAAGAGCTGTATAGTAAGTTCTGATTCTGAGCACAAAGAGGATTAAAGCCACAAGACTCTGGGTCTTGCAGGAGCAACCTGATTTAATTTGCTCAACATTACTACAGAAACAATTGTAACCGATTTCAAATATATGATCCACTGGGAATTGATAATCTATAGGGCTCTGATGTTTGCAGTTTTAGTTATTAACAATCAACAGAAAAATAAATAATGTATATTAACAAGTTTATTAACTGGTTGTTAATAGTTAATAGATGGCCCTTAAAATAAAGTGTGACCATAATTATTTTACATTTACATGTTGGTAATTGCAAAACGGTATGTTTTACAGTGTCAGGACTGGTACTGAGTAATAATTGGTCCAAATCTATTGTGTAATTGGTGTGATTGGTCTTCTAATGGGTCTTGTATGTAGGGTTTCCTCCACACCCGTACACAAAGCGTATTTTCTAAACGTTTCTGTGAGGCTTAGTCTGTGAAACTGCAGTCTTTGAAATACATGAACCAGGCCCCAGCCCTGCTGTCTGATAGATCTTCATCGGGAGAGCAGAATTGTTATTTAAAGTGATTCAGGCTTTCATTTCAGAGGTGTCAGTTCAGGCGTTACTATGGGAAAGTTGTCAGAAATAAAGGCTTTGTGTGGCATTTTTAACAGCCCGAGCACTGAGTAACAATGCCAGAGAATGTGAGGAGGAATCTGGGCTGCTTAGTTACCATGTCTGTGAAGCAGAATCAATTCTCAGGAAATTCTCACTTGATGTTGTGAAGATACCAAATCCTTTTAATTAACAGATTTCTGTGTGTTTTTAAATGAAGAACTCCAAGCAACTAAGATAGATTTAAAGATATCCTGTACTATATGTTGTGTATATTACACGTTAAGTAAAGCCAGAAATCCAGTGTTAAAATAACTCCTCTAGAGCGGTTTTGGTAATTATTTCAGCAGCACTTTACATTGTGTCTCTAATTACTGTGTATTTATATAGTACTTTTTTTTTTTACAATACAAAATGCATAAATACAGTGTTATTATGCATGGTTACAATGGACTTATGTGTGAATCTTTTTGCACAATATATGCAAATACACAACTGTATCAGAAAAGGGTTTAGGGAAGTGGGGATAGGTTTAGGATTAAGGCTATATCGTTCCAAACAATCTACATGTTAAGTACCTATACATAATAACATTGTAATTATATCTAAGTAGTAAGCACACATGGATTTACTAATGTGTAAGCACACATGGATTTACTAAGTAACTACTATGTAAAAGCACAGTAATTAGAGGCACAATGTAAAGTGTTACTGAATCTTTTTATTAGAATTAGTAAAAAAAAAACAATTCAAAACATTCAATAGTGACCATTTGGACTTACATTCTTTTTCAATGTCTTCAATTGCGTGTGCAAGCAGTAGCTGAGGTTTCTGTTTGCTTTGGAAGCCCTTGATAATAACTTTGGATTCATTGCAGTTAGAAAAGAAAGTCTGATTCTAGCTGTCTGTTATCTCTTCTTGTGTCAAGTAGATCTGTGATATTCCATGCAGAGCAATCAAACAGTATATAGAATATAAGAAAATAAGAAAGTTTACAAATGAGAGGAGGCCATTCGGCCCATCTTGCTCGTTTGGTTGTTAGTAGTGTGTGGCACAGCGATACATGGGTAATATACTGTATGAATTGGTAACACCTTACATTAAGTGTCTCTACTGTGCATTTATATAGTAGTTACAATGTACTTAATGTGTAAATCTTTTTTGCACAATACTTGTAAGTACACAATCGTATCAGAAACAGGTTAGGTTTAGAGTTAGGGTTATATCATGCAGAAAAATGTACACATTAAGTACACTGTAACATGATCTTGTTTCTATGTATGAATACATTGTGGGGGAATTTTATTAGCACAGGGTGTGTGATTCTGCAGTATGTTTGGAAATGTGATTAAGCCTGGTAATAATTCAGGTCATAAAGCAGCACTATATTTTTTAGGAGTCGTTTGCTCAACCTATACCTGGAGAATCACCCTGGATTGACTCCACCACCAATATGCAGATACGAGGTCAATGTAATCTGGGAGAATCCTCAGCGCTGTAATCATCCAATAAAATCCAGCTCTGGTTTATCCCAGGGGAGTGCAGATTGATTAAACCGTCTCCTTTCAGTTTCACATCTGTATTTATAATTGAGGTCATGGAATAAGGAAGGGCTGTTTTTGTGGTCTTGTAAAATATTAAACAAGTACAACTGCTAAACAAGCAAACAACACTGCATCCAAAAGACAAATCCATATTTGGGCCAGGCAGCTCGGGTTTGATCGATGCTTTTCCCACACAGTAATAGAGAATTAAAACTCCCAGCAGCAGGTTGAAGTTAATGCTGAATATCATCCATGTAAAGTCAGTTGCTGAAGAAATTAAGTGCAGTTGGCCTAGGAGAGCTTGGTAGACCATAATGTTGACAGCCAGACTGCTGAGATTCAGTCCTGTTTCTCACACTGCAGATTAGAAATGGGATGAGCTGTGGGGTCAAGATAGCTAAGGTGGGGGGTCTCTTTCCATTTACGCTGGCCCTGTAAACAAAATCAAAATACACCTGCAGGGATCCTTTTAAAGAACCGGGGAATAACCCTTGATTGCATCGACCATATATTTGTACAGGTAATCTAGGGCTAACTGCTGATAGATAATGTCCCAATAAAGTCCAACGGGGGCTTATCCAGCAGGTATAGTTTTTTCAAATTGTTTTGAGTCGAGGCCCTATTTTGAAGGACGTAGAAAATCCAGTTTTGTCAGCAAGGATAAAATAATTAAGCTAGTTTAGCAGGATATATAATGATGAGTGCAAAAAGTAAGATTTTTTTTGCCAAGGAAAATTCTTTCTCCACTGTACATTATATGTTTTGCTAACTTGATAGTGTTCGCTTATTTAGTATGCGCATTACAAAATAGCAGCCAGTCTAATACTTGTCATGTTCACATATTGTCCCATCTTAACACATATTTCACCTTTGAGAAGAAAATGCTATGCATTTAAGCTGTAGTAGTAGATATACTGGCTTTCACGGGAATGTATGATGAATACTGAAGTAAAAGTCAATTACAGATGAGGTTCTCTTAAAAGTACATAAATAAGCGAATTACAAAAAAAAATCTATATGTATCACATTTTTATATATAGCAAGGGGGATTTAATTTGTAATGGTATTTTCTTTTGCTATTACTTAAGAAAGTGTGCTCTGGTTGCATGAAGGAATGTCCTACTTAGATCAGTGATTGGCAAGTCAAAGCCTGAAGCTTCTGGGAGTTTATGTTAATGTCAGGCATTTAGAATTTTTCAAGTTCATTTATTTATTTTTTTACTTGAGAAATAAATATGTTAATGTTGACTTTGTGACATACTGTATTAGGTATGTAAGATTTACCAGAATTATTTTATTAGCCTAAAAATAAACCTCAGTAGGGAGAAGGGTTGCCACTGGAGAAAAAGTTTTCAAAGCATTATTTTTGCACAAACTCTTTTCATAACAATAGGCAAACTTGGTGTTCCTTCCTCAGAGAGCGAGAAAGAGAGGGTGGCCAACGCAGTGACAGCTGAAGTAATTGCCTTGACACACTGAAAGGGGAGAGAGCTGTCCTGTGCCACTTTCTTCAAAGGGGGGTTAGCCATACAGTATATGCTAATGCTGGTTCAGACTAATGTAGTTTCAGATGGATGAATACTGACACATGAGTGTTAGAAACAACTGAATATTCAAGCGATAGAAACAAGCAAACATCCAAAGCTATACTTCTGTATAGTGATGGAGAATGTCTGATTTAGACCAGTGCCGGTCTCATTAAAAAATCACAGGTAAGTGTAATGAGAACCGTATATTAACATGTAACTCAAATTATAATTGCATATCAGTGAAAAATTATGCATGCCATTTTTTAGTGGTAGATGTGCCTGTGGCATTTTGCAATACATATTTATCCACCTGAATGCGGGGTTGATCTGTGTCTAATCTGAATGTTTGCACATCTTTGTGTGTGAAGTAGCTGCTGAGGGCACTTGGATTTGATTTGTCTTAACAGTGTAATCAGAAGGCAGTCATCAAAATCAAATGAACTGACATGCAGCCCGCAGGTGGTGCATAGCAATACAAACGACTCAGAGTGCCAGAGCCCATAATGATAGCATTCCATTGTGTTTGTTTTTTCATGGTGTGGGTTCCAGTCATCACATCCTGGTGACTTTCTAACTCAGAAGTTTAAAGAATGCACCAGAATGTAACCATCCCCGGTTCAAATCCCCGCTCACTCACTGACTCGCTGTGACCTTGAGCAAGTCACTTAAGCTCCTTGTGCTCCGTCTTTCAGGTGAGACGTTGTTGTAATTGACGCTGCAGAAATCACTAATATTCTCTGCAAACAAATAATAATAATAATAATGTCTGTATGTAACACAGCAACAAGTATCATACATTATTGCTTGGATCAGATTGTGGGGGTATATGGATGTGTCTGTACATCCATCCTGGTGTATGTCACACTTAGAGAGTTGAAAGGTTACATTGGCACATTGATTTGAATGGAATGAGGCTGTCAGTCTACGCACCTAGCATTCTCCAGACAAAGCCAGTTCAGAGTAAATCTAGAGAAAAATGACAATACCTCAATATGGGAGCAACAGAACCAAAGAGTAAGGGGAATGTAAATACGCTGCTGACAATGTGAAGCTGCTTGATCTTTAAGCGAGTCCTTAACTCAGCCATTTACCAGTCACCCAAACACTTAGAAGTATAAACACAGAACCTTTCCCAGGATTCCCCACAGGTCCCTTCTCAAGTCTTAGCCTTAAAAAAGACCAAACATTTTGACCAAACATTTTGACCTGCTTATATACACACCTGTCTACCGGCAAGTGTTTCTAATTAAATTAGAGCCAAGTGTAATTCATCCTGGCTTACTCCCATGGCATTCTGGGGGATGTAGTCCTGAACCTCAAGGAATATACCTTTCCTACCCCTACTCTGCCATTACAGGATTTGGAAAGTACTTGTCATTTAATATCATGTGTAGTATACAGTATTGATACATATATTGCATTGTGTAACCATTTAAACTGTTCTCTGTATAATCCCAATACAAGCAATGTACTGCTGGAAAAAAACAGATAAAATCAGATACACTTTCCCATTCATAATCAACCGATACAGCAAGCAAATAACACTACTTTCAAAGTGAGATGTAATAAATGCAGTGTTTGTTGTAGCTTTGCAATCCCCTATGCTGCCTATGTCCTGTTGCTGCTGCATGTCAGCCTACGCAGAAAGGCAAGCAAACGTACATGTAGCTGAAAATAAGATTTAGATATGCCTCATCTAAGTCTTTTCATGCTACAGCTAGTAACCACACTGATAACATTTGTTTATTGAGTGTATCAGACTATCGTCCATGAATTCCATTTGTATATGTGCACACAGTAGATGTAGGTCATGTGATTGACATTGTCCTGTTTCAGTGTGGTGCTTGCCCTTTTAAAATAGTTGCAACTGTTGCCCTTTTAAGAGAAGAGGTCATAAATAGTTCTGAGCTTGGTTAAGGCAGGTTGGTAAGGCAAGTTTGGTGAGCCTTGTGTGTGTGAGGACTGAGTCTGGATGGCTTGAGTGAGGCTGTGGTTTCTGTGGAAAGAAGCTGTTTTCATGGCCTGCAGGCTCCTGCACCATCGCTGAGTGGCTAAAACTGGATATATATGGAAAACCACATATTTAATGGGGATGAAACTTGTTTTTAACATTTCTTTAGCATGAGTTATTGTATGGTCCACTTGTTTGTCCAGTTGTAATACAATTTGATACTTAGCATGTTATTGGGAGTATCAGATTGTAGTGAAATACAGTTTGACCCCTTTAGCAGTGTAGTCACAAGGCGTTAGACCAGGGGTGGGCAATTCCGGTCCTGGAGGGCCGGTGTCCCTCCTGGCTTTTGTTCCAACTGTGCTCTAAATTACTTAATTAGACCAATAATTGGTAATAATTGGTCCAATTAAGAAATTTAGGGCAAAGTTGGAACAAAAGCCAGGAGGGACACCGGCCCTCCAGGACTGGAATTGCCCACCCCTGCGTTAGACGCATTGGGACCCGAGACAGTTCGCCAAACCTTATTATTTAAAAAAAAAAATGTTGCTGAGAAAAATAGCCTTTGCAAATAAATCAGCCTTTTTTATTTTTATTAATATCTTTATTATGCTACAGCCGCAATTGATTTTATGCATCATATACAAATTATATCGTTGGATGTATTAAATATGTTTTTGAATATATGCCATCTCTACAATTATCTTTTTTTAAAAATATATATTTATCATATAGTATATATATATATATATATATATATATATATATATATATATATATATATATATACAGTGCTGTGCAAAAGCCTTAGACATGTTGCATTGTTCTACTCTGATGGATTATGAGCATCAACAATTTACTCAAAGCCTCCACTAGTGTTTTCTACTATTATAACAACCTTGATTTGCATAAACAAGGAAAAACATTGAGTGAAATAGCTCGCATCAACCAATTTTCAAAGTGTGGTATCCGAAGCATAACCAACAAGTACAGAGAAACATCATCTGTAATTGACAAACCCAGGACTGGGAAACCCAAAAAGCTGTCTAACAAGGATGAGCAATACTTGAAGATAATATCCTTAAGGAATAGAAAGAAGACAAGCGTTGAATTGACAACAGAACTGGCAGAAGGCACAGGTGTCGTTGTCCATCAAATCAACAGTACAAAGGTCACTCTTGAAATCAGGACTTAAAGGCTGTGTTGCAATAAGAAAGGGGAACAACACAAAAAGGCTAAAATATGTATAAGAACACAGAAATTGGACTATGGAACAGTGGTCAAAGGTGCTTTAGAATGTTGATGGATGGACAACGACACCTGCAATTAACGCGTACATTTTTTGTGAGATACATTTTTTTTAACGCATGTTAATCGCACTCTCTGTCTTGTCCCTCTTAGCATACCATAATCCATTTCCTGTGGCACCATTTTTTGTCAGTCCTCCAAAAGAGCTATGCTATAATATTTATAAATGTTTTTTTTGACACCCAAATGAAATGAGTATTACCAAGGCTTTAAAATCAATTACATGGTCTCCTTGTGCTGTTGTGTTTTCCTTCAGTAATCTAATTGAAATCTGCACAGGAATTGATTAGGTACCAAAAACCAACAGATAAAACTGTGAATCGTCACTGTTATATTTGAAAAATGTGCACATCCCAAATTAAATTACAAAGAACGAGCCAAGAACCTAAAGCATAAAGTAATGCTCAGTGTAACAATGAGGATAATAGTGAGATAGTTCCCAGTTACATCAAATGGATTTTAACCACTACACCACACTCTAATCCTCCTCCTGTGTGTGCGTGCATGTGTGCCTGTGCGTGTGTGTGTGTGTGTGTTTTCCTCACGGTTTGTTATCTCCGGATTCGTGCAGCACTCTTGGTACAGCGGTGGGCGAACTTCCTGTGCTAGCTGTGCTAGTGGGATAAATACAGTTTGTTTACTCAGTCACACATTCCAAAGCCTGGCTGTGTATTAATAGACTGTCTTCCTACAAAACAGATGATCAGAAGCTACCAAACAAACATGAGCTGATTAATGTGGTAACATGCCTGTAGTTAATAAAGCTGGGAAGCCAAACCTATAAGGTCCCTGTTTTTTTTAACCTCACAAGTTTGGTGTAAAAGGTCAGTTTAATGGGGATTTTGCCTACAAGTGACAGCCAAAAAGGACATATTTACGATGGAATTTTTGTACTATAGTTACAAGATCCTACAAGTGCAGTGGTAACCAAATGTTCCTCATGTAGTACCAATGCAGATCAACTCGATTTGCTTGATTTATTTTCTTGCTCAATACTAAGAAAGTGCTAACTGCTGTTTTTACCACATTTCATTCAAATTTCTATAAGAGTAAAATATATTATGGTAAGAAAGACATTCACAAAGTCAAAATGTTTGTCTGGTTTTATGATTGGTTGTTTTTAATGTAGGAAATTATACATTGGAAATAATGTTCTGATGAAAATGTACATGAACAGTAGAACAAACCATGTATATAAAAGTCAAAGGTCACTTTCACAGTTTATAGCCATGTCATGTAAAAAAAAAAACTTTCCCCTTTAAAACTAAGCGAAGCGTATCCAAGATACCTAAAACCTGGTAGTGAGAGAGTTAACCTTATTGCTGACTGCATTTGTTCAGTAAGGTGAAGGTCAAAGGCTATTCCCATACCGTTCTGGTAATCAGTCAAAATCCAGGAAAGCAAACAATTTGGCAGGCAGAAGGCGTTTCTTTACTGCTGAGAAGCAACTGCGCTTTTCCATTACACAAACAGCAATGGATGCAGTGCCTGTCAGAATGGATACCCTTCAAAAGCAGCTACACTAACTATGCTGCCGTTTTTAAGTTTGTAATATTGTTTTGTTCAAGGCCTGTAGCACACACTGTGTTTTTAATTCTTTGTTGCTTCATCCGTTCGGCTCTCTGAGGTTCATCAATTCTTAAAACGCCCCTTTCCCCTTTAGAGGGGATCTAACTTAATAAGACAATCTAATTGTATTTTAAATGTCCCTAGTGCTTCATCTGTACTGTTGCATACATTTATCACTTTCTGTGTAAAGAAAGGAAGGGGACGGAGGGTGGGGGGCATGATTCAAGACTTTAAAATATTAAAAGGAGCTGACATAGTTAACTCAAACCGGTAACACTTTACATCAAGCAGGCAATTTTGAGTGTAAGTACTGAGTAATTACTTATGTACTTACAGTGCATTTACAGTGTAGTTACACATAGTTACAATGTAGGTAATTTGTTAAATTATTACACATCTTCATGTATAATTACACAACAGCATACATAATTACACATTACCTACATTGTAACTGTGTAACTACACTGTAAATACACTGTAAGTACTTAGTCAATACTTACACTCAAACTTGCCTACTTAATGTAAAGTGTTACCCCCAGACCATTACTTTAAGTGCAGTACAGACACCAGGACCAGAGGACACAGAGTTGGAAATTAAGTTGGGGGAAAAAATGATCAAAGAGAATTATACAATAATACAGTTGCGTAACTTTGGTTTCAAAAGTGTGGGAGGGGGGCAGTTTCTGTAGCTGAGGTACAGAGTAATAACATTTATAATACCTGCTCATTTCTTTCAGATTGGCACCTTTGGGTTAAACTTCATTTTATGAAGACTGAAACAGAAAATAATACAAAAAATGTATCTAAATAAAAAGTAGAAGAATACATAAGTGAATATAACTACACTATTTTATAACCAAGTTTCTGTATAAATCTGTCAGCAATTATTAATTACATTAGGATTTCAGCTTCACAGAGTGTGATGCCAGATTAACTTAGATTCCTTGTCAACCACAGAATTGCTTGAAGCTCAATTGTATGTTTACTGTAAAGCTTTTTTTCTGTTTGTTTCAAAGTGTATTATTGTGTTCACAGTTCAAATGTTGCCTCTAGAAACTGTACAAAAAATCCCAGGACACTTGTATCAGCGTGATTGCTCCACTAAAGTGCTTTTAGTTAAAGAAGATTTAATTCATCATTACCTTATTAATTAATTAGCCAACTCATAATGCAGTGTAAATGTAATTTAAAAGGCAGAACTGAAATTGAGTTATTTAAAAATACAAAACTATTAGCATTACTGGTGACACAATTGATTTGGAATACATATTGCATATAGGGCAACACCCTTCATTGTGTCTCTAATTACTGTGTATTTACATAGTAGATGCTTAGTAAATGCATGTGTACTTACACATAATTACAATGTTATTATGCATAGTTACAATGTACTTAACATGTACATGTTTTTTGCATGATATAACTCTAATCCTAATCTTAACCCTATTCCTAACTCTAAGACTAACACTAACCCTAACCCAAACCCTTTTCTGATTCAATTGTGTACTTACATATATCATGCAAAAAGATGTACACATTAAGTGCATTGTAATGATGTGTAAGTACACATGTATTTACTATTGAATTACTATGTAAATACACAGTAATGAGAGACACCATGTAAAGTGTTACCAAAGAGAATTCCCAGAAGACATCCCTGAACTTAAATTAATTAGATTATTTGTATTTTTTTTAAAGGATTTGCATAGGATATACCGAATATCGTGGCCTAGCAGGAATAAGAACCAGTGGCTGGACGCGGTCAAAAAAAGAAATGTAAAACTCATTGAGAAGGAGGACATCTGGCTGCCTGCCTAATCGGGTAAGTGACGTGTGCTTGGGTTGCATTCCTGATACATTGTAGCTTCATAAACACCTAAATAACAAACCATCAGAGCACCGGGAAATCAATATGCCAGGCTGCTTGCTAGCTCCACCTTGCACTGCAGCATCTTCACTATAATCAGCTGTGCATCCTTTAGTTCTCGTCTCTACTGTGCTGCATGTGGAGAAGTGTCTGGCTGCTTCATTTTTCAAAGTCATTATTCCTTAGCTTTTTTAACTTGTCTCCCTATCTCTTTCTCTCTTAAAAACCCTGCCTATCAATGTTGGTCAATTAGATGTTGTGACCAACACTTGTGGATCAAGAACCATGGACATATAATTACAAGCTTGTGATGATTTATTGCAGTCAGTCATAAATCTGGGGAAGTCAGTGATTGAATGTATGCAGCTCCACTGCTCTCCTCTGGGTTTAATATCTCATTAAATGACATTTCACATAAGACCCTCCATAAAAGCTATTCTTTCAAAGTTACTACTTTACAAAGATACTACATGTGAAGTATAAAGCCCTGGGCACACTGCCTGATGAGATCAATAGCGACGCTATTTTTCAGTCTCATCGGGCAGTGTGTTATGCATTGCGATGCGATTTTACAGGATCGGCCGATCGATTTCAGTCAGCTAGCAAAGTTTAAACGTGTTTAGTATTTTTCGATGAGATTCCCTCGCATCGTATATAACACACTCGCAAGTCTCAAAGTCAACAACCAATGAGTTCATGCGACTGGAAACAAGCATGTATTCTCGCTCTAATATACGGTATATATTCCATTGGTTTGTTCTTGTTGATATCTTTTGAAAACAAGCTCTGACAGCCCCATAATCATTGTACTTTTTAACTATTAGAAGAAATATTCACAGGTTACTTAAAAACTGCTGTTAGAACCATGCTGCTTGATTAATTTCTTATTAACAGCATTATAATTAAATTATACCAAATCATGTTTTTATTTACAATGAAGGGGAAAAATAATACATGGGCAACACAGGATTTGAAGATTGGTGCAATCTCAGAGCATTTATCATGGAGTGTTTGTTCAGTGTGCTAAACATTGGATTTTACCATTTCACAAAACCATTTAAGAACAAATGCCCCACCCAGTGATTCTGCATTGCAGGGATTGCAGGGATTGATTGCTCATTTGTTTACTAGGACAATGATCTCTTATAAAAAAGGAAATTTATACACGACAGTCACTCCAAAAATCAATGCAAAAATAAGGATAATGAAAAGATACATCAGACATGATGTATCTTCAGACATGAGCCTGAACCACCCCCCCAACACTGGAATGGCAATGTATAATCTGATAAACACACTATGTATTTCCATGCATCGACTGAGCATTTAATCTATTACAACCTGATACAATCCGGGGTTGGAGTTAATGGCCCTTTGCAGTGACCTGATTTTCAAATCTGAGCATCACTCGAAGATTAATTCATGCTCAAATGAGGTCAACTCCAAATTACAGTCATTGATAGTTAGAATTGTGTCCTTATGTTTGAACGTCACCCATCCATGGTGAAGGGGATTGCCTGAGACAATTATACATTATAATAAGTATAACCCATGATGGTGTTAAAGCCTTGTATGTGTAGTAGGCTGGACTTCATATGTGATAATTCGTAGTAAAGTATTTAATGGAGTTCTTTAGTTTCTTGAATTATTTCTGTTTTGCCGGTTGGTTTGTGTAATAATAATAATAATAATAATAATAATAATAATAATAATAATAATAATAATACCATATAATTCCCAATGGAAATATGCAATGCTTCTGAATCAAAGTAGTTATTACAATTGTATTATGCACAGTTATAATGTACTTCATAGGGCAGCAGTGTGGAGTAGTGGTTAGGGCTCTGGACTCTTGACCGGAGGGTCATGGGTTCAATCCCCGGTGGGGACACTGCTGCTGTACCCTTGAGCAAGGTACTTTACCTAGATTGCTCCAGTAAAAACCCAACTGTATAAATGGGTAATTGTATGTAAAAATAATGTGATATCTTGTAAGTCGCCCTGGATAAGGGCGTCTGCTAAGAAATAATAAATAAATAAATATTTTGCACAATATAACCCTAACCCTAACCCCCTTAACCCTAACCCTTTTCTGATACAATTGTGTACTTAAATATATAGTGCAAAAAGCTTAACACATTAAGTACATTGTAACAATGCATAATAACATTGTAACTGTGTGTACTTACTCAGTAACTGCTATGTAAATACACAGTAATTAGAGACACTTCATGTAAAGCATTTCCTAAAGGGCAACTATAGTATAACAGAATGAATCATTGCTAGTATTCACAGTTGTATCACAGTAGTAGTAATCTATATACACTGCTGCATTGCTATTTAATATTGTAGCGGTCTCTGTTAACGCAGGCAGGCGCATCACACAGGGCAAGGCAATCCACACACAGGCGGAGGGCAGGCGCGAACCTGGGACCTCTCACACAAAAGCATAGCACCGATACCACTGTACAAAAGATCAGGCTTATGTCTTCGTGTGTGATAACGTCACCTACCAGCCCTGCTGCTGCCTTCCCCCGTGCATGCTACAATATGATTTGGTATGCTACTGTTTGTTCCATTACTGGTAATGATGTTGTGGACCACTGATGTTAATGTTTAAGGCTAGAATATAATGGCATCCCAGTGGATAAGGGAATGCAAGTAAAATCCCATCTTCTCTAAGCAAAACTAATTGTGTTCATTTTTAGTTATTGGTGAAGCAAAACGAATATAAACCGATATTGTAACATCAACAGGGAAATGAATAACACCAAGGAACCAATTTATGTTCTAATTTTACAGTTGAAGGAGACGATCAATATAATAAACCCTGTTTTGCAGGCTTTTAAAATTAATAACAATTATATGATCTTTACAGTTGTAATTCCAGTTTGTTCCACACGTTTAAAAAAAATGATCATCTATTAAAATTCTTTTAATAAATCCCATTGCGATTATAAAAAGAGTGCATTACACTGATGTTTTAGCAGACCATAGCATTTCTACCAGTTGTAACAGATTTGAAACACAGTGCTTTGTTTTGCTTTAGAAGTTATAATTAGTTTGTAAGCCTTAGAAAAATCATGGTGAACTCTTTCAAGGCTGTGAAAAGAGGAAAGACTTCACAGCTCCAGCAGGAATTCAACATTTATTGGAAACCGTCATTGTAGCATCAAGTAATTTCTCTTCTGTTTCAGTGCGCTACGTTGTCCTGCAAAAAAATCTCCATAAAACTACTTATTTGTATTCTTTATGGGTGAGATGAGATGCAAATTCTATTACAGGCAGACCGCTGTGCTCTCTCAATGTTGCCGTAGGGGAGAGAATACATTCGCACTGCATTTCTTTGCTAAGCGCATTTTGCATGGATAATGCATACAATTATTTTTTATCCAGGCCTATTCTGAGTTTAGCATCTCCAAACTGCATCATTTGGAAAGGTATTACAAAGAGTTATCCTGTCTTCATTACACTCTGGGCTCCCATTCAAAGTTTGATCTAGCTTTATTCATACACAAAAGAGCGGATTTGCTCAGGCTTTTAAGTCTTGCTTAAGTGATGTGAGACCACTAAGTAGCCCCCTGCTATTTCTGAGGAGGAATCTGAGTGAATTTTTAATGAGGGGGAACCTGCAAGTTATGAAGAGATTCAAAGGGCATCTTACAAATCGCTGCATATAGGTAAACAAATGTGCTCTTCTAATAAATAAAGAGCCATATCCCAACATGAAGTTTGCAAACATTCATCTTTTTATTTAGCTCTCTGCAAGCTAATTCACATTGATACAAGTCTCAACCAACCAATGTTTTCCTCTCTGTAACATAAAGAAACAAATGGCAGTAAGCACAGTATTTAACAATGCAATTGTTTCAGATCTCATTAGAATTTCTCCACAACCAGGGATGGAAATAAGACTCCACTTGTATAGCAGTTTTTACCTTTTCCATGTTTTATTACAAGCTTGATTGGTGTACAGTTAACAAGCTCAGGTGTGTTCTATTAAAATAGTAAAACCAGGAAGAGATCGAACCGCTATGCAATGGGAGTCTTATTTCCATCCCTGCTTCAACATCGCCTCTTATTACCACCACTAAATAAGATAAAAGTATTATTCTTTGTATATTGTTAGAGAGGGCTGACATCATTCTAATATAATTATAAATGGCATTAACCTACTCGAATCAGCAACTGAACTGCAACTTCATGAAACCTTTCAGCAACACTTTACATTAAGTGTCTCTAATTACTCTGTATTTACATTGTAGTTACTTAGTTGTAGTACTTACACGTAATTACTGTGGTATTATGCATAGTTTTAGTGTACTTAATGTGTAAATCTTTTTGCACAATATAACCCTAACCCCTACCCCTAACTGTAAACCTAATCCTAACCCTCCTAACTCTTTTCTGATACAACTGTGTACTTGCATATATCGTGCAAAAAAGTGTACACGTCAAGTACATTGTAACAATGCATAATAACATTGTAATTGTGTGTAAGTACACATGTATTTATTTAAGTAACTACTATGTAAATACACAGTAATTAGTATCACTTCATGTAAAGTGTTAACACATGTTTTACTCAGGTGCAATGAGAAGCTTAAACTATAATGTGTAGGTTTATTTATTGCAAATAACTATTTTTCCTGAAAGGCAATCTATGCACTGTACGTAAGGCATTATTTAAATCTCAATCTCAACAACACACCAAAGGTGTGAGCAACTACTTTTTAATTTCTTTTTATCACAATCCACAACATGCTCTGCTCCATTTGTCCATAGATCCCAATTAGGATCAAGTAATTGTCTACGCTGCTGTCTCCATTCCGGAAATTCCATATGTCAAAGTCCCATTTCTGTAAATTGGGTAGGCATTGACAGCTACATCAAAGATATGAGATCCAGTCACTTTGCCAAAGAGTTGTCTTTTTTTTCTTGCTGTGCAGCAAAATCATCAAGCCGTATCGTTTCTTAGACCATGTTAAACTGTCTCCCATTTTGATAGACACTTTCCATTAAACTATCCATCTCATCCTTAGCTATTGTTTCCTTGTCTTGACAAGGTTTATAACGTCTCTCCTTCCTAAACTGCAAGACCTACCTCACAGATAATCGATGCAACTGATTTATTTACTACAGGGGTAATCTGCTGATTGGTTTCTTGTTTACTTAAGCAATGTAAACCTAATTAGAGGGCATTACTGAGTCAGGAAGAGGTTACTGTGCAGTGAAGGTAACCCACCAAGCTACTGCCCCCTAAAATGTGTATTATTGCAATAAGAAACTAGTAAATAGTGGCTTTATTGTTAATTGAAACGCTGCAGGTATATTTAACTGTTTTGTTTTCCTTTCCGATTGGACGTCCCATCTAAAAGTTCCACGATCAAAGACTGTGTACCTCTGCCTTGCAATTCAGCTTCCTGTAAGCTTCGGTACCTGCACTCTTATGTAGTTTGTTATAGTTAGGTTCGATGATGGCACCATGTGGTTACATTTTAGCAGGGAGGTCAACATCTTTAGAACAGATTGATCAAAACGAGTTAGCACAACAGCAGATGCAATGGTAATCCATTGGTAAAATGTTACCATAGTGTTTTATGTTTCAATAGCAATGGAATTTTAAGGAACCAATACAATACTACAGCAAATTCCATAACGGCAATGTGCAATATGTGCTATAAATCCATCATGTTGCCATTGTTGCTGATATCTACATTTTTCAGAGTTTTCTGTTCTAGCTCTACCATTTGATCCTACTTAAGAGACTGTCATGGTCAGCAAGTCAAAAAGATCTAAGAAAGGGAGAAGGTGCCTTTCCTGGCACACCATTTGCCCCCATTGAGGGGATCGTGAAATGACAGAATTGAATTGTTTCTTATTGTTTTAGATGTTCCTGCTTCACCTAGTATTAGTAACTCTCTGTGTAAAAAGTACTTCCAACCTTCTGCAACTTCCATTCACAAACTCTCGTCTCTTTGTGATGAATCTGAAGGTTGTGTCTTCGGTTATCCAGGGATGGAAATAAGACTCCAATTGCACAGCAGTCCATTCCTGGTTTTACTAAGTTTAATAAGACACACCTGAACGTTTTACTTATACGCTGGGGCTAATCAAGCTTGTGGAATAAGTGTGGAATGGGTAAAACTGCTCTGTAATAGGATTCCTTCAATCCCTGTAGAAAACATTCCCTGTTTTCTACCATTTAGGATTGTGTAAACCTCAATTAAATTAAACAAGTCTTTATTCTAATTCAACAAGATTTAAGTGGTGTGTGATGGTCCATTTGGCTCCAGTGGTTCAGTTGTTATATTTCTAAACACATTTTCTTTTTCAATTTTACCTTAGCTTCTCAGATGGTTAATACCGCAGTTTGTTAATGATGTCCCTAATACCCGGCAGGGCTGTTGCCAGTGTCAGCTATGCTTGCATAACCGTTTCACGCTATGATTATAGATGAAATCCTTTCTGTCTACCTGCTGCTTTGATTTGTTCAGTTTTTATAAGCTTTCTTTAGAAAACTCACTTAATTAAAGTGGACGAGTTGAATGTGCAAGTGGTATGGTCTTTGTTTGTTGTTAACTGATTTTGTTAAACCCTGCTGAGACTGAAATTGTCTGATTGCTGTAAATGTTTTAAGAAAGCATGTCAGACATTCAAGTGAGTGTGTGTGTGCGTGCGTGTGTGTGTGTGCTGTTTTTCAAATTAAAAGAATGCATCACAGAAAGAAGAAAGAATTGAGGATTGGGAGATCAATGTCTGTTCTGGAGGTATACACAGTTTACTGACTAACTACTATGTAAATACACAGTAATTAGGGAAACATATTGTAAAGTGCTGTGTCCAAGCTGTTTTTGTACCCTTTCTTGAATGAATTATTGAAAATATTTTTTTCAATGTTTTTCTAATGCTTTATATGAGGAAAAAATGTTATCCTCATAAGAGGTCTGCAACAAAGGTAACACACAATCTCCTAGCCTCATATAGGTCATCATTATTATTATTTATTTCTTAGCAGACGCCCTTATCCAGGGCGACTTACAATCGTAAGCAAAAACATTTCAAGCGTTACAATACAAGTAATACATCATGCATTTGTGTCTGCCATATGTTCCCATATTAAGCCGCTATGCATGAAATCTATATAAAAAAAAGAATATCATACTAGTTGTATAAAAACCCAAAGGGAACAACTCAACTTTAATTAGAAATGTTAGCAGCCTTTGAAAAGGTCTAATTAGAAAAGTAAACAAAGCAGAGCTCTAATTAAGAAAAGGGAGTGTTGGAAGCTAAATAATTAGGTAAGAAGAACTCATGCAAGCCTGTAAAGTAATG
Source organism: Acipenser ruthenus (assembly GCF_902713425.1). Lineage (NCBI taxonomy): Eukaryota > Metazoa > Chordata > Actinopteri > Acipenseriformes > Acipenseridae > Acipenser > Acipenser ruthenus. The sequence goes on from NC_081195.1 coordinate 24,161,025, forward strand.
AGTGCAATCATCACAGAACATGCAAACAAGAATTAACTTCTAAATTGCTTGCAAATCACTTTTTTATAAATTGTTATTTGGAATGTGTTCTCATTGTATGAAATTTGTTCATATGTGTATTACTCATATTTCTATATTAAAGTTGATTTAAGATTACTTGAGCAAAAACCTTTACAGCACCCTTAAAAATCATATTTTCACCCTGGACCATGAAGTAACAACCTACTGAAAGTATCTTTGAATTATATTTTCACAGTTTTAATTACTGAGTATTCACATAGTAGTTAGTTAGTAAATACATGTATACTTACTAACTACTTTGTAAATACACAGTAATCAGAGACCCTTAATGTAAAGTGTTACCCATTCTTAGTTGCTTAATTTTAACCCTTTCATGAATGGAATATTGAAAATAGCTTTGGAGGCATTTTTTTATTTTTTTTTTCCATTGCTTTATATGAGGAAAAAGTGCATCCTCATATGAGGCTACCATGCATTTGCATCTTCCATATGTCGCCATATAAAGACTGTAAGAGAGCTTTTGTATTCGTTCCCATATGAGGTCTCCAAGCAAGAAAGGGTTAAGTTTCGAGGGAAGGAAAAGGGTAGTTATATTAACAATTCAGATTAGGTTAAGGAAATACTCAACTGAAGATACAGCAGCTTGCACATTTATTAGAACCTCCCAGTTGCTTCTGTAGTTTTGAATTGTTGTTATTTGTCAACCTTTACAAGTAACCACAACACCCTTTTTGCAGGTTTATCAATCCTCGTGCCTGTTTATAATTAACTGGTATGTGTTGCTGATTTGTTTCTTAACCAGAAAGAATAGTAAATGGAAAGCACGTGAACCTGGATTGTAAACTGGTAGGGTGCCATGGAGATTGGTTGCCAATGCTTTATTTTAAAAACAACATTAACAGTCATCTCTTATAGCACTGTGAAGGTACACCGACATAACTAAAAACCCTCAAACAGGCTTCACTCATTCCTGGCAAATGCCTCATAAGTTGCAGTCTTTTGTTTTCCTATTGATATATTGCACACTGAGTGCCAGACTGCAGCTGTTTGTCAGTCCAGACCAAGTTATAATAGATAGTTTAGTAAGCTTTGTTTTAGCAAAAAATAAAAATCTCTTCAGAAATATTAATATTGTACATCTAGGTTTATAAGATTAAATGTTTGTTTTGTGTATGTGTTGTTAACTGGTTCAGGAATAGAAATAAGACTCATATTGCATAGCCCTTTGACCCAATCCATTTATTAAGAGCTTGATTAGCCACAGTGTACAGGTAACAATCTCAGTTTGATCCATTCCTAGTAAAACCAGGAATGGATCAAACTGCTAAGCAATGGGAGTTATATTTCCATCAGTATGTTTAAATTGTACATATTTATGTTAAATAAAAGATGTAAAGTATGTTAATTCTTTTTTTGTTTAATTATGTCTCAATCCTAAAATTCTAGGTGATGCTAAACTTTTAGCCACAGCTGTAAATTCCTTCGTCCAACAACTTGTGCACATGTGTTTACGATTTCTTCTGCAAAAAATAAATACATAAATAAATAAATAAATAAATAAATAAATAGGAGTCACAAAATCAGTTCTTGCTGAAACCAAGGGAAACGAGCAAGTAGGGCATGGCAATGAATCACTCCAGTGCCACTGGCAGGGCTTTGTTATTGCTCAGCAAACAGAGATTGTGTTTATTTAATCCTCTGCACCTGTTTTTTCTGCCTCTCCATATGTTGCTTTTGCAGGACGAGTGTGGGGGTGGGCTGTGCCTAATCGGGTTTCTGTCTGTGCAAACCAGTCTTTACCCAACAACAAAAAACTGAATATATTTAGAGGTTTTCAAAATAGATGCAGCTATAGAGAAATATTGAAAACACATAAAATAAGACATTGAACTTGTATATGTATTAAATGCTGGATCACAGTTAGCTTTATGAAGCAAAATGTGTTAATTCCATAGGGTGATGCAAAGCTTTTGGCCAGAGCTGTATACAGAATCTGCTGCATCCTGGTTCATTTGCTGTAGGTCTCATGATTTGATTGCAACTGTGCCACTGGAATGGGTTTAACCTTTTTTTTTTTTTAACCACAGCTTTGTATTTAAAATATCTGCATATCCCAAAGTAAAAACACAAAGTAGTACACTGTCCTTGGTACTGAAACTGCATGGCGTTGCACGTCCTGATTAGGGCAAGTGTATTTGTTGTTTTAATAATGCACAAAGTGGTTCAGACTAAGCTTTATTGTCAGGCACTGGTCCTTCTCTAGAGACGCATAGACTCGTCCTTTTGACCTCACTTGACCCCACTTCATATGCGCAGTGTGGAACAAGTGTAAAACTACCCTATATGTTTGGAAGGAAAATGGGCTTTATCACAAAGTGAAAGTAAAGAACAAAAAAAATAATAATCAGCAGTAAGACAATGAGGGACTTACGCTTTTGAAACCCATCAATATTTTATACATAGAGGATACGGAATGAAATTGAGTAGAATTCACTGAATATGCAACTTGAAATAAAAAAAAATCCCAGAGCCATTGTATGCCACTTATATTTAATTGTGTTTATCTAATTTAAAAGGGAACCGACTGACAGTGATGTGCATAGCTGTATTATCCAGGTTATATGTGCTGCCATAGTAACCCATTGTATTTAACCTATTGTATTACATCTGTTTTAAATAGCTAACTCTGTAAAAGTTTCCTCTCAAGCGTTATCGTTGTGCATAAAAATGTAACCTCACTGTGATATATAATTTTTCATTGAGCTTTACTACTATGATCAAGTATGGAAAGGATTATTTTACACACCCTCTCCCCATGTTTGTTGACAGTGAGACATTATTTTTGCTATTAAGAGCAACATTCAAATTAACTTCCAAAAACAGGCCAAGTATGCCTATTCGGACGAGACTTATTAAGAAAACCCTTTCCTGAAGAACCTTTTTGTTTCTTTGCAGATATCAAAAGTACAAAAACCCCTGTAGACTAGACTCACTGAGCATTTACTCTCATGCAAACAGAAATTTTACTTAACTAGATTTACAGAAGTTGGACAACAAAATTGAGCGACCCGAGGCATGTTCTACCATACAAAACTTCTGAGTGTGAAGGAATGCTAGCACTAGTGTAATGCTGAGGGAACACAAAGCCTCTTTTCAGGAACAGTGGCTTGAAACCTGGTTTCAGGAGACCTAGTTTGAGGCAACTTTGCAGTATGTTTTGGTGTGCCATGCAGTGGCCTGAAACCTAGTCTCCTGAAAACAAGTTCCAAGCCACAAAGTGGCTTTGTGTTCCCTCAGCTGAGACTTTGTGTTGGTTTAAACGCCGAGAACATTCAAGATATCGTCTTGAACAAGGTGACTTTAATCAGGGTCCAGCAATACTGATGTTCATCATTAACTCATTGACTGTTTGGTCATTGCATAAATGTGAGCGCAGACAACAAGCAACTTGGATGCATTTAATGATAGGCAGAATCTCTGCTGATCGACATTAAACCCCAAAATCTGCACGACCATCACAACTGACATGTGAGTACATAATGGCACCTCTGCCCACCATGAACACCAAAGAGGTCAGTTTCTTTTTTTGCCATGGCACCACTGACCCAATGGTACAGTAGTTCCTTTAATAACTTCCAAGGTAAATATGTGTTTTCTGTTTTTTTTTATAGACCCATATTCTTTTGTATAAAATCAGCCGTTTAGTGCATTACACCCAGAGCTCTATCGGAGCCTATGAAAATTCAAGACATCATCTTCACCATATAGCATTGCCAGACAGTCACAATCAGTGCAGAAAAGTTCACCGTTTTTTTATTTTTTATTTATATTTTTGAAAGTCAGTAGCAGTAATTTATAAGAGACTTTGGTTTTAATTAGTTTCTGAAGTAAACCTTTCCACCGAAGATATATTTTGGAAGAAACCTCATCCTTGCTTTCATATCAGGGCCCTTTGCATAGACACTTTGAACCGTATTTTTACATTTTGTCTGGGGCTTAGCTGTGGTGCTTTGTAGCACCACAGCTAAGCCCCAGACAAAATGTAAAAATGTTGTCATTTAGAATCATGTATAAATTATTATTATTATTAATTTATTATTATTATTTATTTCTTAGTAGACGCCCTTATCCAGGCCGACTTACAATTGTTACAAGATATCACATTATTTTTGCATACAATTACCCATTTATACAGGGGGGTTTTTACTGGAGCAATCTAGGTAAAGTACCTTGCTCAAGGGTACAGCAGCAGTGTCCCCCACCTGGGATTGAACCCATGACCCTCCGGTCAAGAGTCCAGAGCCCTAACCACTACTCCACACTGCCTGTTATTTAATTGCTCCTCTGTTATGTCTCCCCTGCATTTTCCAAGCCTCAAAGTTGCACAGAGTCGTTTTAAAGAGCCATGAGTACCCAAGACTGGTTGCTTTTGAACGTGAAATCTGACATTCATGCTGAAGCAAGGTTGCTGTCAATTTCTGTTTTTCAATTCCAATTCCATTTCCAGGCCCTTTTTAAAGTCAATTCCCAATTTCAATTCCAGTTCCTTCAAAGGAATTGGAATTGGTGTTTTAGAAAACATAATAATTGCTGTGGTTGTTCAACTGCTTCCATTTGAAACCAACTTAATTGACTAACAGTGATTTCAATTTAACTAATTAAGAAATGTGTTGCCACAGTGAGAAGCTCATTTTAACTGAATACTGCTAATTGCAATTTTGATCAGTGGTGTGTTGGAATTCATTAAAAGGGAATGGGAGTTGGAACTTGAATTAACCCCAACAATGTCTTGAAAAAAATAATATTTTTAACATACTGTTTTTAAGAATGTTGATACCTAACAAAGTGATGTTGAAAACATGAAGCTATATGAGATTTATCAGGTATTTATGGTACAAGGGGAGCAAGGGAAACAAAATGCTTATCTTCTATTGTGTCTTTCAGCTAAAATAGTTTGGTAACACTTTACATTGTGTCTCTAATGACTGTGTATTTACATCGTAGTCACATAGTAAACACATACCGTATTCTGATGAGTCAATGCCCCAGGGGTGTAGAGTTGATGTTAAGGCAAAAGTGGGGGAGGGGCATTGACTAAATACAGGGGTGAAATAATAAACAATATTACTGTAATAGATCGATTACCTTTAGAATTAGGCATGTTTAAAATTCAAAAGGCACAGCACACAGTTACGTTAAAGAATCAAGAAATGCAGTTAACATTTATTAAATGGTGAAATACAAAGTAAACGGTTTGCCTGAAAAAAAGGGTGCTGCGTAATGTCACTGTAATGTCATTTTAAATCTTCATAAAACACAAGTCAATTGTAAAAAAAAAAAAAAAAAAAAAAAAAATGGATTGTCACTTAACAGGAAAGCGTAAGCAATCGGACTCAGAGTCGTTATTGTCGGATCCAAAACGAAAAGTGCTTACAATTTATTCAGTCAATGCATAGAGCGACTAATGTGCTGTGCAGCTTGTTCTACTCACTTGAAGCGCAAGATTTGAAATCTCATATTTTTATTTTATTTTTTGTTCATGGTTATTAGAAACGGTGAAAAATTTACATTCAGCTAAAAGTGGGGGAGGGGGCGGTAATTCAAACATTGGTGTTGATTCAGCAGAATCCTGTAGTTACAGTGTTATTATGCATTGTTACAATGTACTTAATGTGTATATCTTTTTGCACGATATATGTAAGTACACAAATGTATCAAAAAAGGGTTTAGAGTTAGGGTTAGGGGGCTAGGTTTAGAGTTAGGGTTAGGATTAGGGTTATATCATGCAAAAGAAATACGCATTAAGGACATTGTGATCTTAGTTATGCCATAACTAGCTTAGTAAAGCATTCAATAAATAACTCATGAGTTAAACAGTACTGTAGAAGTACAAAAATGCAGTTAGATTTAGTTGTGTGTTTTTCCAGCTGTTAAACTTTATTTATGTAGTACCTGTATGAAAGATATTTCTGATATGTGTGCAATTATTCAAATGATCCCACGCATGTTATCCCCAATCTCCAATCATAAATGTTACGTTTGCCATTGATCAGCTTTCCTTTTCCCAGTGATAGGAGATTAATCCCTAGGCTGTTTTAATGTAACCTTTCATAGGCTTTAGAGCTTTCTATACCCTGGGTGAGAGGGAGATGGGCTCCAGTGTTTAAATGTCACATCACTCAGCCTCCATTGGTCAGCTTCCAGCAACTCCTGTTTGTCTGAAGTTCTGACCTTTCCAATATTGTGAACTCCTTTTTATTTCTGATGTGAGTGAATGTATTGCTGTTTTTATTACATACAATAACCCCAGCAACCAAACATCAATCTATACCCAACTTAGAGTTTCACAAAATAAATAGAAAGAGTACTAGAGCTGTGAAAACAAGACTATAGTATGATTTTTTTTGTAGTACTGTTAAATATTGTTATTTAAAGAACAATCAAATCTACAATTGCTGCATTATAACCCTCTTTGGATTTTTAGTCTTTCTCTTTATAGTTTCTAGGCTTCTTTTCTTAGACCATTTAAAGTCCTTACAAAAAAATTGTTCTGCGATGTACATAATAGCCATGCAATTATACCACAACCCCAGAATAAACTTGAATCACAATTGAATTAGATGCAACTCTTATGCAACCATAGCTGCTTGCTACAAAACCATAGTCAGCATTTATTTAGTGACCCCAGATGTTTTTGTCTCCTTAAATATTACATATACAAAGAGTTAGTCTTTCGGAAGAGAGGTGGGGATTGGCAGGAGTGCTTCATGATGTGAAACACAGCTTCTTTGATGTGCTCAGTTTTTTTTTCTTTTTTTGTCTCTTTTTTTTGGAGAAACCCTTTCAAACTGAATTCACTTTAGTGAGAATTAATGCATGGAAAAGACCTTGACAAGTCAACACTTGCTGCAAATTGATAAATGGCCCACTGGCTGCTACCAAGCTATCCCAGCAATTATCCGCCGAGCTCAGAAAAGCAAGCACAGAAGTCACAGCATGGAGTGAAATATTCAATTCTACCAAATGAGGCGAAGTAAATACTGTCAATTAATTGCGTGAGTTGTTTTACAGCCCAAAACTGGATTTGAGGAGCTACATTTGAAAATAAAATGCCGTAGAGGCATCATTTAATTCTATCATTTTCTCTGATTATTTTGCTATGTTGTATTAGAAGTGTCTCTTGCATTGTGGCAATTTGTTAATTAGGCACTAAGATGAAAATGTACCAGAGGCTGTGAGCCGTAACAGAAGATGGGAAAAAATAAAAACAAAAAGGATAACTCAAAAAGGATATCTCAAGAGGAATATACTCCTTATGATTATATATATATATATATATATATATATATATATATATATATATATATATATATATATATATATATTTGGAATAATTTGAAATCTATTTCAAATCAGACTTGTTCATTTTCATCAGCAGCAGAGCTAATCAATATCAACTGGGACTCAGCTCCAGTTGGGATTGTGGGCTGGCAGAACTCAATCTCTCTAACTCACGATGATGAAGTTCCCAATGAGACATTTCAGTATATAGGCTGTGAATATACCATACTGACAGGTTGGTGGATTTCCATCGAATTTATGAATAGCAATAATACTAAACTGTAATACATACAGGTGATCTTTGACTTGTGTGTAATGCCTGGTTTTAGATTGGATTGTAGATTTTATGATAAATGTTTAAGCTATAGATGTGTAACTTTTGAATTTTGGAATCAATAAATTGAACCTTACTAGCGATTGGTATTCAGAGCTGCTAATCTTTCAAAAAGTGCTGCTAAACTGTTTTGAAAGGTGAGCACCAGAGAGCCTACTGGTGCTAAATTATCAAACCCCACCCTAATCAAGCCGCCCCCCCTCACAACTTCCCAGACAACACTTAAACATGTCTATTGGTGCCAGAATTTAATGTTGCTGGTGCGATACGAGGTACCCTGGATTTAGAATCTAGCGCCATAGTGCCAAATTTACACACCTGGTAGTATGTGCTCATTTGCTGGCATCAAATTAGTTTCCTTACACTGCTATTGTTTTATATTGTTGACCAGTGTTTTGTACCTGTTTGCTGATTGTGTTTCATATATACAACAAAGTTATATATAATGCGGATTACATATCCATTGTCACCATCTTCTAAATAAAGGAGCGAGACACATATATTATGCTCACTGTGTGGATGTTTCTACAAATAATGACATACCGTGTGGCAAACATGACATATCGATACTGTACGTTTAACAGAGAGCCACTTGCGTATAAAAGCTGAACAATTAGCTTGTTGAGGAGGCTTGCTGGAGGTCACTACGGGTGCTGTATGGAGGTTGGCGGTTCCTGTTTGCTATGCAGTCTGGGATGGAAGGCATTGTGTGATGTCATCAGGAAGTTTGGAGCTGAGTGCTGTGACTGATGGCGTGTTCGAACGAAACAATTTTGAAAAGGAAAAAGTTTTCTATATTATCAGCGGCTGCATGAGGAAAACGTTGACTAAACTACTTGCCAAGTATTTGGAACAAACTACGTGCCGGAGGCCAGATGAACAAACAAGGTTAACTAACCTGTTTGATCCAGCGGAACAGGTCATACAGCTTTGAAATTGGGGAGTTTGGTTTTAGGTCATTGAAAGGATTCCCACATCGTTGTTTCGATTGCAAAAGGGAAATTGACATTTTTGTGACTGGTTCAATATCCAATTCAGTCGCTGTAAGGAAGAGAAAATAATTCGAATATAACTGACTTGCAGCATATTAAATGAACATTACTCTGTCTATCAGAACTGCTATAGAGTTAACCGCCAATCCTTGTGTGTTACAGACTCGTGTGTTATTTTCCGTACTTTATTATTTTTCTTCTATTTATTTATTTTGTTTTGACCAGTAAATAATTATAAATATTGCTTTATAGTATACTGTTGTTTTTTTGTTTCTGTATTTTATTTTAGTAAATTGTTAATTAACTTTTGCTTTGTTGATTAATTGTTGGGTATGTATATTGCGTTGTGTGTGTGTTTGCTGAGACTATTGAAACCCGGCTTGCAGTTTAATAGTGTAAATTGGCTCGTGAGGGTATATTCCCGCAACCACTGGCGTTGATTACTAAAGAGGTGTCTTTGGTAACACGATGGTAAAGTTAGTTTGTCTCTTGGAAGGACCGTATTTAAAGCAGGTTTCCAATAGGGATGAAAAGCTTTTCATTGCTGTGTACTGTTTGTTACTACCATAGCAATTAACTGTTATTTTTATGTTTGGTTAATTAATATTTTGTTCTGTACATGTTTTGTTTCTTTGTTCTGTAAAACTTGTTTTTTTATTTTGTTTATAATTTGGTTTCATTATTTTGGGGTAAATGGACTTAAAGCTGGAGCCATCTAAATATATATATATATATATATGTTTTACCTCATAAGCAACTTGTTTGATCATTCAATTAATTACTAGTCACCTTTTACTCTGGTTGATATAGGACTTGAATAGGATAATGGGTTTTCTGGTCTTCTGGTCTTCTGGTCCTGGTAAGGTGGTTAAGTTAAATAATTTGATAGGACATTTATTACTATCTGGCACCCCAGAGCTTGACGCCGTTACAACCGTTCGTTAGCTTTAGCTATCCAAATGTGCATGGTTCCATAGGGGATGATTCTGTGTAACACCAGAAATATACAGTGCAATCTAGCCATCACTTCTTGAAGTCTTCATGTGTACCCATTGTGCAACAAGGTTGTGATATGCAGTAAATTACCCCTATCGCCTCACGTTGTTAATTGACAGTGTGAAACCTACAGTCTTCCTCTGGAAATGGGTTGTTCGTTCTTTGTTGAATGTCAAGGAGATTGTTAGTCACAGAACATGATAGACACCTAAGGCTGCCACTCCCAAGGCCTGGGTGAACGTATAATTTCAGTCTTTCCCTGCTTCAGCCTCTGACTCGGTGCCATTTCATTTTCGAAGGCAGTGAGGTTTATTCACCTGTCTTTTTCCCTCCAAGCCTGCAAGCAAATGTAATAATCTCCACTGAATGATTTATAAGACTTTGCATTAAAATTTCCTATGGTTTCACCGACTTGCGATTCTTACTTTGAAATGCAGCTGTATTGCATCTGACAAAGCACTTTTGTTAGAGGTTTTAACCAAACAATCAAACTTGATCTACATTTTAATTTGCCCAAGTAAGTATTTACCCCTATTTTCTTCCCTGTTTGTAATGCCCACTTTGAATGTTGCCTCTGTAATGCACATAATTCAACCCAAAGATGGATTTCATATTGCAATAATGTCACCTATTGGTTGCCGGGGGATAAACCGCTTTGAGATATTGGCTTCATATTCGGTAAACAGATGTATCTCATGATTTTCTAGGTCAATCATGAGAACCGTACAAGTAAAATGAAACCTTTCTGGAGTGGTAGTTTTACAATGCTGTTGAAGAACATGTGCTGTCAAAACAACCCGCTTGTTTTTGCATCCATCTGCTTGGCATTGTCACATCCGCGGGATACTGGTTTATTAATGGGTCTATCCTGACCCTGTGAAATATGATATTACTGAACTGCAGATGGTGTGCATTGAGGTTAGCTGCTGAAAACAATTCCCCCGTTTGTCTGCAATGCATAGCACTGCACACATAATATATTGAACTAATCCGTCTCCCTAATTGAAAAGGTATAATATAGTCAAAAATAGAGGGGGGTTCTAAAGTGCTTGCAGCTCACAAACCATACCTGTTGAGCACTTTAATTGTGGGTCAGTACACATGTATTTATTATGTAACAACTATGTAAAGGGTTACCTAGCATGTAATTTAAAACTGGTACTAGCATTTTTTTTAAACACCACATGAGGTATGGACGCAAATTTTGCTTTAGTGTTCTACAATGTGAAAGGGCTGCTACATTTTTACTGGAGGGCAAACTGAAAGAGGAGTGTTCCTAAATAATGAAGCTCTCATTCTGGTTTTTATTTTCTCCACCTGTTTCTTACAAGTCTGCTCTGATCATGCCTGAAGATTTAACATTGGAGTGACACTGATGCAAAAGGGAAATCGAATAAAAGCCTAGTATTGACGTATTGTTTTTTAGTGAAGTCGGTTTAGCACACTGGAAGGCTGGTGCTCTTTAAACTTCATTCCATATCAATCTAGTTCTCTGCCGAATCATCTGTCAGTTATGTTTTCTGGTATTTTTTTTGGTTTCCTATGAAAAGGATTGATAGGAACTGGCTGGAATGAAATGTAGTTATGCAGCAGGTGTCTTTGTTAGAGTTTTAACTATTTTTATCCGAGATAAGCCTGCAGCAGTAAATACCAAGACCTGTATAGAGTCCTCATTCAAACTGAAATATGTAATTTATTTTATTTTATTTTAGAATTCTAATTTTAGAACTCTACACTTTATGCTTTTATTTAGTATTACTGTTTTTATCATTGTTTTAAGTGTTTTGTGTCCTGCTTGAATGATTTGTCTCTCTTTGACATTGATTTTACAATGTTAGTTCTGGCCACCTACTCTTGCCAGGACCCCTCATGAAATGAGATGTGTTTCTCGAGGGTTCTATCCTGGTTAAATAAATACATTTGATGGTTAAAAACAATCTAAAGCATACAATTTTCACCTTAAAGCAACATGGAACTGATTTATACACTGATTTATACAAGAAGAATCCCGACACGGGTCAAATTAAATATAAGGAAGTCAAAACAAATGTAAAAAATGATGAAAATTAAATCGACTCGTTCATGTTTTTTTTTTTTGTTTTTTTTTGTTGCTTTTGTTTTGTTTTTTTAATATAGGGGAGTGAAAGCTGACACAAACAAAAAATAAATGAATATTTCTCCTTCCGCAACTATTCTGTTTATTAAAACGTACATCAATGCTGCAGAGGAAAAAAAAAACACTTGATTCCCCTTCAAGAGGCTTACTTGCTGCAGCTGTACTTGCTAAACAAAGACCCAGAAGGTCCTGCTTGAGTGGGAAGAATCTGGAATGCGTGACTGCAACTGGGGTCAGGAAGCACTATTGTGTGAGCGAGAGCAATATGCTATATTGGAGCTTGCTGTTTGTATTTAAAGGGGTGACACTTTACATTAAGTGTCTCTAATTACTGTCTATTAACATAGCAGTTCCTTAGTTGGTACATGTGTGCTTCCACCAAGAGTTATAAATGCATGGAATAACCTACCAGGTGACATAGTAGGGTCTAAAACACTGGGAACATTTTAGAAAAGACTAAATAAAAAAAGACTAGATTCTGTGCTTTTAGAATCTCCAGCAGGGGAAAATGGTGTGCTAACAAGGGACTAGTCTTGATGGGCCGAATGACCTTTTCTTGTTCCCAAACTTTTCTTATGTTATTAGAGTCAGCACTCACATATCAGCAAAATTAAATCAAAATGTTACCTATGCACAGAACTGCATAAAATGTAAAAGGCAATGCAATTTAGCAAAAGATTAAAAAAACAACCAGTTTCCAAAATTAAAACAGTGTCCAATAGTGCTCGATAAGGCCTTAATGTCACAGTTCACTTGCAAATAAAAATGCACAAAAGCAACTAAAGATCACAGATTAAAAAATAAATACATCACAGTATCTAAAACAGTTTAATGATTAACTTTTACATTACTGTAGCTTGTTCGCTTTTTTTATGCTGCATTTTTGTCTGGTGAAATTGGAGGAAGCGCTGTGTAACTGCACAACATATACAGACTGATTTGGCATGCGAAAAAAACAAAAACACGGGCTGTGAAGGATAAATAAATAAACTGTAACATTGAAGAGATGGGCTTTATATCAGAAAACTGGTGACGGAGTCGGAAATCGCGTGTGACGGGTGAGTGCATTAATTTATTACATATATATATATATATATATATATATATATATATATATATATATATATATATATATATATATATATATAATGGGGATTGACTTTATTCTGAATAGAAGGGTGGAAAAATGTACCTGGGTAACAGATACGTGAGTGCTGACTATATGTTCTTGTCATTGTATCTGTCTTTAGCCTCGAGTAGCAGATGACACAGGGCATACATTCCTAGCAACGCTTCCCTAATGAAGAAGAGTGTTAGTGGATTACGACAGAGCAGGTGGGAGCATCTGGTATCAATCAGAATGTTTGAAGGCAGTTAATTTCTTCCACATCGGGGAAAATGAACTGAAATCTCTCCTACCGATGGGCAGCACAGTCGTGAAAAAAAGCCAGCAGCAGCATCTTTGTTTAATAGAGCTGTAATAAATTGGAAGCTGCCACTGGGTTGTCATAGTTAATGGCCACTCTTGATAAACTACAAGGCTGCCCGCTGCTGTAAATGACTGGCTAGCACTACCAACCACTGGATGAGTGCTTTCCCCTGTCATTAGGGCTGGCACCATGAGTCAGACAGCTGGCAAGGAATGGGTATCCTCCCGGATCACTTCTTTATTGTGTTTCTGTTGCATGCAATTGTGCACGACTGTTTTTGAAGCAATGGTGGGTTAGTACCAGCTGGTAATTGACTGTGTCAGGAAGGTCAGGTCTGTATATTAGTTGTAGCAGGAATAGTATTTTATTAGTAATACAGGGAGGAAAATCAGACTCCTACTACATAGCTGTTTCACCAGCAGACTCGTTGTACTGTAATTTAATCCCATAGTTGGCACCATAGATATTTTTCATTAAGTGTCTCTGATTACTGTGTATTTACATAGTAGTTATTAATACAAGTGTACTTGCCCATACTTTCAATTATGCATAGTTACAATGTACTTGCAGGACACTTTGAAAGATTTTTCTCTGCTCCATTGTTTTGTGTAAGTCTTTCTGCATGATATATGTAAGTACACAATTGTAACAGAAAAGGTTAGGGTACATTAAGTGCATGTATTTTCTAAGTAACTACTTTGTAGATACACAGTATTCAAAGACACTTAATTTAAAAGTGTCACCAGTTAATGCAGATTAATTCTTCTCTAGTGGAATATAAGGCAGGAACTCCCTATATTGCGTAAATGAACATCAAAAATAAAATTAGGTCTGACAATCTTGCCAGGTGGCATTTTGGCACTATTGACACTTTGTCGAGTACGATGATCATGTTAACAAATCAGGTGTGACAGGTGTCTATTCCAGCCTTGTATTGCAGATTTCCTGAACTGATTCCTAAACACTGGAGGATTATATCAATCAATCAATCAGTCAATCTTTATTTTATATAGCGCCTTTCATAGTGGACCACCATCACAAAGCGCTTTACAAGATGCAGTAACAACAAGAAAATCCATAATACTTTAAATACAGAGAAATGCATAATACATGATAATAGCATAATACATGAAATAGTAGCAACAACACAACAGCCAATAGCTGATATCTATTATAGAGAAAGCAGGCGGGAAATAAATAATGAAAAGGACACTGTTCCGCTTATCTCACAGGGCCATTCTGCTTACTCGCTCACACCTATTTCCAGAAACAGCGTCTGCAGATAGGCAGACAATCTGTTTTAGAACGAGGCAATGCATAAATGAATTTGTTATCCCCTGCTGGGAATGTTTACTGGAAGAAACTTAATAACACCCTTTTTTAGTATAACTTACTGAACGTATCATGATCTGGGAGTGAATGGTGTCTGTCTGAAAGTCTGATTGTCTGTGTGAATGTCACACTTACATTTTATATTCTAGAGATTCATTTCAGGGATGGAAATAAGACTCCTATTGCATAGCAGTTTCACTCATGCCATTTTTAATACAAGTTTGATAAGCCACAGTGCATGGGTATCATGCTTAGGTGAGTCTTATTAACCAGAAATGGTTAATATTACAGATTCTGTCCTGTCCCATTGGTGATGAGGTTAAAAGCTCTAAAACCATGAATGAAGACAAGCCTGGCTCTTTTGCATGGTGGTTAAGTCAATACTGAAGCAACTTCTAAGTAACTGGTTTGATGAGTATAAACGGGTCCACATAACATTACCATAGTCTGGGGTAGTCTACGACGTTAAACTATGTTTGATTTAACCCTTTGAGGTTAGGGTTAAGGATAAGGTTAGGGTTTCTGATACGATTGTGTAGTTACATATATCGTGCAAAAAGATTGACACATTAAATACATTGTAACAATGCACACTAACATTGTAATTATATGCAAGTACACATATATTTACTAAGCAACTACTAAGTAAATACATAGTAATTAGAGACAGTTAATGTAACGTGTTACCCTTTCCTGTTTAGTTTGCAGTTATTGGTCTTTGTTCCATCCCTGTTCTAAATAGTTTTTATTGAACCAGTTAAACTTCCATCCAGACCCTGAAGTCATTCATTCTCTCATTTTGTTTGTTAAACTTGGAGTGGAAGGGCACTCACCCTCAGAATCCACAGCCCATTGCACCTGACCAAATATTAGAGCACTATAAAACAAATAAAAAGAGAACAAGTCAGAAGTAAGTTCCAATGCATTTTCATATGTACCAATATATTAGACAGTCTTGGGTCAAAATAAATATCAGCCCTCTTAAGAACAGAGACTGGATGCCAAGGGATTTGGCAGGTGGATCACATTTTTTACTGACTGATGCCTCTGACACAAAGCCCAGCAGCATCAATCACTGTTGCTTTAGTCATTGAGGCACAGCTTTCCCAAACTTTACTCCAGAAGTTATTTGCTTTTGCTTTCAGAACTGACGGCATGAATGATTGATGTGTCAACGTGTTTCATGAAATCGCAGTAAGAAATGTAACGGCTTGAAAGGCAGGTCATCGAGGTAGCAACTTATTTCTTTCCAAAGGATGTGTTTGCTATTTTTTTTTTTTTTATCCAGCAATTGTATCTGAAATCTTTTTAAAGTACTTTTTTGTTGTTTGTTTGTTTGTTATATATATATATATATATATATATATATATATATATATATATATATATATATGAGAGGAAAGGAGCAGAATCTTTTTTTTAAACAACAAAAGATCTGTCAGAGAAGTGACAGACAGGAGATTGGAAGGGAGACGAGCAATGATTTCAGAAACAAACTCCCCCTTTCTCTCTTATACAAATGTACGTACGGCTTAATACTTTAATAGTGCTATATAAATAATTGCCTGTCAAAATCAGGAGCCTGGTCACACCTTTTTTTTATTTTTAGATATAGCATCTAGAGAAGCACTAATTTATGATGAAACTTGAGTATCACTTTACATTAAGTGTCTCTTATTACTCTGTACTTACATAGTAGGAGGCTGTGTGGTCCAGTCGTTAAAGAAAAGGGCTTGTAACCAGGAGGTCCCCGGTTCAAATCCCACCTCAGCCACTGACTCATTATGTGACCCTGAGCAAGTCACTTAACCTCCTTGTGCTCCGTCTTTCAGGTGAGACGTAATTGTAAGTGACTTATGCAGCTGATGCATAGTTCACACACCCTAGTCTCACCCTAGTAGCCTTGGATAAAGGTGTCTGCTAAATAAACAAATAATAATAATAGTAGTTACTTCATAAATGCATGTGTGCTTACACATAATTACAGTGTTATTGTGCATAGTTACAATGTATTTAAAGTGAAAATCTATTTGTACGATATATGTAAATGCACAATCAGAAAAGGGTTAGGGACAGGTTTAGAGTAAGGGTTAGGGTTATATCATAATATAGAGGCATTTGTTAATTGCATAGTGTGAGAGTATGTTCAGGCTACTTTTTCAGGTTATCTAATTTTGTACACAGCAGTGGCAGGGTTTGTACTTTGTATAATTGTTTTGGTTTCTATAATAAACAACCGAATAAGTAAAAGTTGTATTATAACAGGTTTAATATAAAATAGAGAGGTTCCAATTAAGAAGCATAGGAAGATGCAGAAACAACATGTCAATTCACTAATGGTGATGCTAGCTTCAGGAAGGTAAAAACATTGTTTCAGGACATTACCAAGTATACATCAAAAAAATGAGACAGATTTTGTTCCAAAAATAAACCCTGACGTTGTAATTGAAAATTAATTAGAAAGCATGATGGTAAGATGATATCTGAACCGTTGTTAGCTGCGGCTCATCGCGAAAGCTGAGTGTCGTTTGACCTCTGTGACTTTTTCATTTCTATCTTTTATTTAGCTGCGAGAATTGCTTTCAATTAAGGGCTGCAGATTGAGAACGGCAGTTCACAGCCTTGTTTAACTGGCAGATCAAAAGGAGCCTTGTACCCACAGCTATCGAGCGAAGCCTTTGATAAGGGCTATGTCAGGTTGTAGAAACTATCAAGGAAAGAGGTAGCTTCACAAGAGCTATTCCAGCTACATTTATGGAATATTTAGTTCCGTACCAGTTTAATATCCTGTTATGTGTGTTCTGTGTCATTCTATATTGCTTTTTCAGCTTGGATCATTCCGTACCAGCCTTACTACTTCCAGCAATATTTGCAGTGGTTTGAAAAATTATTATTATACTTACAGAGACCAGGGGTGAACTATGCACCACAACTGCTGCTGCAGAGTCACTTCCAGTAGGACCTCGGTTTTACGTCTCCTGTGAAGGATGTACAGCTGTCATTTCTGGCCCCTTTGAAACTGTGATTTTGCATATACTGTTTTTTCGTAGTTGCAAAAAGGGGTAGTAGAAAAGTAGAAGCGCAGAATTCTGCTTTTAGGAGTCTTTTCAGAAGGCTTAAAAATGCACATTAGTTAGTAAGCTTGATAAATAATCTAAACAGAAAAAAGTTATCTGAAAATGTAGATGGTATAATTATTATTATTATTATTATTATTTATTTCTTAGCAGACGCCCTTATCCAGGGTGACTTACAATCGCAAGCAAATACAAATACATTCAAGTGTTACAATACAAGTAATACAATAAGAGCAAGAAATACAATAATTTTTGTTCAAGTGTGACAAACCACAATTCAATAATACAGCAGATAATAGTGATAGTTACATCAGGATATGATTAAATAGTGATAGTTACATCAGGATATGATTAAGTACAAAATACTACAGGTTAAACACTTGGCAGATTACAATATTCTGAAGTACAGGATTAAATGCAGTAAAATAGGGGGCAGATAAGAGCAAAATAAAGCACATTTAAATGAAGGGTGATAGTGTCCCAGGATACAACAGAGGAGTTCTACAGGTGCTGTTTGAAGAGGTGAGTCTTAAGGAGGCGCCGGAATGTGGTCAGGGACTGGGCAGTCCTGACATCTGTAGGAAGGTCGTTCCACCACTGCGGAGCAAGGGTGGAGAAGGAGCGGGCTCGGGAGGCAGGGGAGCGTAGCGGAGGTAGAGCCAGTCTTCTAGTGTAGGCGGAGCGGAGAGGTCAAGTGGGGGTGTAGGGAGAGATGAGGGTCTGGAGGTAGCTGAGTGCAGTCTGGTCAAGGCATCTGTAGGCTAGTACAAGAGTCTTGAACTGGATGCGAGCGGTGATCGGGAGCCAGTGGAGCGAGCGGAGTAGTGGAGTAGCGTGGGCGAAGCGAGGCAGAGAGAACACCAGGCGGGCAGCAGAGTTCTGGATGAGCTGGAGCGGATGGGTGGTGGACACAGGGAGGCCAGCCAGGAGGGAGATTCCAGAGGAACAGAGATAGAGAGATCAGAGGAGGGGGAGGAGGAGGGAAAGAAAAGGAGGTCAGATTTAGAGAGGTTGAGTTTGAGGTGATGCGAGTGCATCCAGGAAGAAATAGCAGACAGACAGGTAGAGATACGGGAGGAGATGGTGGAGTCAGAGGTGGGGAAGGAGAGGAAAATCTGAGCATCATCAGCATAAAAATGGTATGAGAAACCATAGGATGCGATGAGGGGGCCCAGGGAGCGGGTGTAGAGAGAGAACAGGAGAGGACCCAAGACTGACCCTTGGGGGACTCCAGTTAAGAGTGGGTGAGGTGTGGAGGTTGCTCCACGCCAGGTTACCTGGTAAGTGCGGTTGGAGAGGTAGGAGGAGAACCAGGCCAGAGCAGTGCCAGAGATCCCCAGGTCAGCAAGAGATGATAGTAGAATAGAGTGATCAACAGTGTCAAAGGCAGTATTGATAATGGTATCAATACAGTTGAATGCAGTGAATTATTATTATTATTATTATTATTATTATTATTATTATTATTATTATCAGTAGAAGTAGTAGCAGTGCTAACCTGGTCTTGTTAAAGCAGACTTCAGCTGCGGTTTACCTTTCCGTGTTTTTCTATTGCCTGTTCCCAGAGGCCGCAGGTCCTGCTTGCTTGGTTCTCAGACACGCAGCCCACGCACTTCAGTCTTGGTTTGTTTAACTTTCACTGAACTTTTCCTTTTAGCCAGAGGGGAAAAAAGTCTTCATGTACTGTAGGTGTCAGCTGAAGAAATGCACGTATCTCTGTCTATAACCCTGGAATGGAACACTGTGATTTAGTTAACCTTTTACCGGGAAGTAAGATTAACACTTTTACAAGTAAGACACGGCCTAGTAGTAGCAGTATTTGTATTACTAAATAGCATCTTAAATCATTTGAAATCCACCAAGGAGGCTAGGTGGTCCAGTGGTTAAGCTTGTTACAAGGTGATTCTGGGTTCAATCCCTGCTACAGACTCACTGTGTGATCCTGAGCACGTCACTTAATCTGCTTGTGCTCTGTACTTTGGTTGAGATGTAAAACAAATGAGGTCCTATTGTAAGTGGCTCTGCAGCAACAGTTGTGATACATAGTCCACCCCCTAATCTCTGTGAGTTGATTTAGATAAAAGCGTCTGCTAAATGACTAATTAATTAAATGATAATAATAATAATAATAATAATAATAATAATAATAATAATAATAATAATAATAATAATAATTAACAAATTCCTACCATGATCAATTTTTCATGATTAAATAGCTTGTGCTTTTCTCTAAACCCACTCTTGTTTCAATTGAGTCATACAGACATCATCACTCCCTAATCAAGGGTATATATTAGCCATGGCCCAAGGTGACAAACACTGAAACATTTCACTTTGCCTTGAGAAATCAGGATGGATTTTAGAGGCTGTAAAATAAGTGCTGCAATTTTCTTCCAACCTGCATTGGCCCGGGGAATTCCAGTCAGCATCACTGTGCTGGCCCCTTCATTTCTTTAGCTGTTACCACATTTGGTGACTAGCACAATTAATTGCAAATGACAAGTCATTGCACATAGCTTTCAAGTTCCAATCATGTATTAGTAAAGCTATCCACCAAGGATTAACAAGTTCCTTTATTATTATTATTATTTATTTCTTAGCAGACGCCCTTATCCAGGGCGACTTACAATTGTTACAACATATCACATTATACATTATTTCACATTATACAGATATCACATTATTTTTACATACAATGACCCATTTATACAGTTGGGTTATTACTGGAGCAATCTAGGTAAAGTACCTTGCTCAAGGGTACAACAGCAGTGTCCCCCACTGGGGATTGAACCCACAACCCTACGGTCAAGAGTCCAGAGCCCTAACCACTACTCCACACTGCTGCCCCCTTCCAGGGTTGGGGTCAATTCCTGTTCTTCTATTCCAATTTCTATTTCCTTGTAATCAATTCCAACACAGCATTGATCAAAATGAGCAATTAGCAGTGTTCTGTCAAAATGAGCTTCTCACAGTGGCAACAAATTACTTAAATTGAAGTCACTGTTAGTCAATTAAACTGGCTTCAAATGAAAGCTGTTGAACAATCTCAACAAGTATTAATATCAATTCCAATTCCTTCAAAGGAACCTCCAAAGGGCTACTGCTATTAGATTTTCTGCTGGTCCTAATCGCTCTCATATTAATAATCACACCATTGTGATATTCTCGATCATCTTAAGATATTATAAAAAAATATATACGTTGTACTTTCACCTAATGCATCTGCAAAACCAAACTGTAACAGGTGGCTGAATGCAAATATTATACTGTTAGGCGGGAGAACAAAGCCTGGGTAACTGCTTGGGGTAATGAAATAATATTAACATAGAAACACAATGTAAAATGATTCAAATTAAAAAAAAGCACAGACACTGTAAAATGAGCAAAGCAATATGAAAAAATAAATAAAACATGGTTCTGAATCATTTCAGGCACCATAAACAAGTTATAATAGCAGAAGTAGCCACAGACTTTCATTATTGTTTGATAAGGACCTTTTTGGTATGCATAGACGCTCCATTGCTTTAGTGCTGCGTTACCCACTGCTAATGTCAGACATATCGCTTGAGAATACAAGGGATGCTTGTTATTGCTAAAAGGAATGAAACTGTGGAATGAACACAAAAGGATATTTTAAAGTTGCAGTTTAATATTATTAAAACATGATTCCTGTTTAAGTATTTTTTTAATGAAGTTTTAAATGACATATTACAGCAAACATGTTAAAGAATGTATTTCTAGGTTCCAGTCAAACTAAATCACTAAGTTACTCCAGCTGAAATCTAAAGTGTTGTATTCCATGCATTTATAAAAGTGCTTGCTACCTTCTCTTCTGATTTTTTTTTTTACTCAGCTTTTGTTTGTGGTCTCTCGTTCATCTCTATTGAATGATTTAACTTCATCTCCGTCTGGTAATACTGCTGAAACGTTTTGTAAAACAGAGATTCAAAGCAGCTGCTTTGTGCAAAGAGGACATGGTACACCTTGTCGCTTTGCTGTCTTTCGTTTGTTTGTTTAGGAACTGAAGCAAAAGAAATCCATAAAATGCCGTCATCTTTGATTTCCATTACAAGTACCAGATAAACACCCACATCTGCTGAGGAATAATTATTTACAGGTTTGCCAATTGATCGCTTGTGAGATTGTAAGCTGACTGTAAGCTTTTGCTGCTTCAAGAGCTGTCATAAGCAAAGAGGAATTCCCAAGCCTCCCAACAACTTCAAGAGTGCTTGCAATTGGGTGTTTGTCTTAGTCGCTTAAATATAGCTTTTAGCATGCTAAGCACTTTCAGAGTTTCTTACATATAGCTCTTGCCAGCTCAGCTTGTTAGACAGCATGCACCAAAAATACAAAAACGGATCTCGACAAAATATTAGTAGGCAGGGAGGAACTCCCAATGGCATCCAGCTTTATTGACGTCTGAGAAAAACTTGAGCAAAAATAATGAGTTGCTAGAAATGTAATATCTGTTATGAGAAAATAGGAATTTTTGACCGTAAAACTAAAGTGAGCAAAATCTCTAACATTCAAATCTGCCTCTTGCAGGGCAGACGACTGCCCTGAGTCTGATACACAATTGTGTATAATGTAAAGCAGTTCTTTTAAGATGGAATTTGAAGGAATGATAAAGGTACCGTTAGTGTGGTCAGAAGCGACTGGTATGGGGAAGATGAGGACTGCAAAGGATTTTGACAACTTGACAGTATCAGTGAGTCTGCAAGCCAGGCATCCAGGGTGTGATCAATAGACTGGATTGACCGGAATGGTACTCAGGGATATATTTCCACCCTCTTCTTCAAATGAAGTAATTTACTTGGACCTGCTACAGCAGCAATAATAAAAGTACTGTTTGCCTTTCTGGCCAAACAATAAAACCCTCAATATAGTAAAACTTCAATAAATAGTAAAACTTCAATAATATTTTGTCCTGTATGTTTATAGAAGAACATTTCACCTAATAAATCATGTTACATGTATTTTAGAGCAGTAACTGTGATCTGAATGATATGCTTTTATTTTGTGGGGTCCCATTTGACTACATATAAGGGGTAACACTTGAATTTCAGAATTTGTTTTAAATAATGAATAATTCTTCTATGTTTTCTATCTAATGTTTTAAAATATATTAGGCATTAACTCTATTGTAATAAATTATTATCCTTTGTTGATAATAAAAAGTGGTCATTTGACCCATCAATGCTTCGGTTCCTAGTAGCTGGTTAACAAAGACTTAGCAAGTCTTTAAGTCGAGTCTTAAAGGATACCAATAATTCAGCATCAACAACATGGCTAGGTAACCCATTCCATACCCTCACCACTCTGTGTAAAGAAACATCTCCTACCCTCTGTTCAAATAGCCAGCATCCCTAACTTTCAACACATTCAGAAGTACTAAAGTAAGTGGTGTGACCTTGTCCTGTGAGTTCTAAAACTTTCTTTGGCCCCTGCGGCAATCTTCAACTAAAACAAGTCCCTGGTTTGAACGATTCTGGCAGTGATGCATAGTGCTGCTGACAGCAGCAACCTGCACTCCAAAGCTAACATGCGTGGCTCTTTGCTGTAGTAACCTGAGTCTGTTGCATGGTGATACCTGTGTATTACTTTTGTTTATCTCCCTTTCTGCACACTCTCTGCTGTGCCACTTGTTTTTAATCCCCCCGCAGAACACTACAAACACTTCTCCACAGCCTGGTGTACACAGAAGGAAATAAATTTGTGTTTGTATAACCAAGGTGACTTTCCCTTTGAAAATAAAGAAAGTAAGAAATAATACTCAGCATGAGCTTTTTCGCAGCCAGGGTGTAAGGCTATGGCTCTAAATATCCCCCAGTGAACTGCTCCCTCCAGCCAGGCTTGAGGCATATGGACTGAACTGTTCTCCTAATAGAAAGGGTCGCCCCTCCAGTCTAGGGCAGTGTAGTTTAGGCACATCTTTATTTAAAGACTAGACTATCAAGTATTGCAGATTAAGCATAAAATTACAGACCATAACAATGTGTCCCATTTTACTAACTCAGCGCTGATTTATTTAAAAGCAGCCTTTTGCATGGGTTTGCTGGGTTGACAATAAAACTCTGTGAATACTGATCCGGATCATTTTGTTCAACTTCAGTTAAGATGTGAAAATACAAGTCTTTGTCTCATTATTACTGTCAAAGGTCATTAAGAAAAATGTAATCCTCATAATTATTTTTGCTGGATGCTTGAAAATGAAGGAGCTGTGAAATCAAAACCCCTTCAAACGCAGTAACGGATTTAATATGTAAGTACACAGTTGTATTAGAAAAGTGTTAGGGGAGTGTGGCAAAGTGGTAATGACGTGCAGGTGAGTGCAGTGCAGAAGAATCACACAGACAACGTTGGTACAGGTGCAAGGGTGTTTATTTAATTTAATAAATGTCCAGAGCCTTAAGGCAAAACCTGCAAATAATAATAGTGCTGGAAGTGATACAGCGGCGTGTATCACTTCTATTTGTAGTCCTACGGGTTTGACCCGCAACCCCAAAGTCCCGTTCAGACACCCACACTAAACACAAACACAAAGACAGTGCGTGATTAAAGTGCTAAAGGTGCAAACAAAAGACAGTTCCTGTAGTAAAAAGGTGAGTGGTGAAGTCCGGGTTTTTCGCTGGCCTGCGGCTGCAGCTCCGGATCGTGCTCAGTAATCTTTGTGAGAAACGACACACAAGACAAACAGTGTAAATACACAGACAAGCAAACACTCACGGTTTTTAGCACAAACAAGACGGGCTCCTTCTAGGTTATTTGGTTTAACCATCTGCAAAGGAACAGATCACTCAAGCCATGCCCCCTATTTATACCCTTGCCCATGACCCCGAGGTTAACGAGCGCATCCGCTCCTCCAGTCCTCGGATGCCACGCCGCTTACCGTCTGGGTCACTGAGCTCAGGTGCCATAGCTCCGCCCCTTTCCGAACTGACCGACTTCCATCTACCCTACGGAATAAATTGTCGTGCCATTTCATTAAGGGTACTCTGTTCCTCATGCACCGTGCCCTCACAGGTCGAGAGAGAGATCTAACACTAAGACTCATTCGATCTCTGTCACAGGGAGTTAGATTTAAAGATAGGGATAGGGCTATATTGTTCAAAAAGATGCACACGTTAAGTACATTGTAACAATGCATTATAACATCGTAATTATGTGTAAGTACACATGTGTTTACTAAGTAACTGCTATGTAAATGCACAGTAGAGACACTAAGAGAGGGGTAGGAAGTACATGGATTGGGTCATTCCAACTCAAGTGCGGCAAATTTGTGGAGAGGCGTTTCCTCTATTCCATTACATAAGATGGAGAAAGGATATACTTCATATGATACTACAGTCAATGGATAGGTCTTCACCAAGATAATATGAGATAGCAGACAGAGTTTTGCTGTAATATGTGAGCCTTCAGCACTTATCCTCCAGATGTCGTGGATTTCCTATTGGCCCTGTGTTGATGGCTGAAGTGCAATGGTGCTGGCTCCAGGGATCAGCCAAAGTGTGGCCTCCCTAGCGCCTCAGCATGGCAGCCGTCTGGAATGGGCTAGGTAGGGCACTTCACAGGTGTTCATCATTATTATTATTATTATTGAGTTTTTTTCTTTCTGTCTTTCTGCCTAGTTCTGTCTGCCTACGCAGGTTTTCCTTTGTAAACAAGCTTGTTCATCTTTGGGGTTCTGAACATGTGAGTCAGCTTCTTTGTTGCACCTTGTCTTGTTTTCACAACCTTGCTTTGGGTCGAGAAAGGTCCATTGTTTCTCTCCTCCCACACAAAGGCATTGAGCAGGAAATGTTTGTAGACTTTGTAGGTATGGTATGAAGGCTTTTTTGTGATTGTATTCTTTGAAGTTATTTAAATCCTACAATCAAGCTTAACTATTCGCAGTTCCATATTTTCTTTGTATGGAGCGAACATTATTTTCGTATTTGCAGCAACTTTTAGTGACCCCATTTGTTTGAAAAAATGAAAGTTATTCTGTATGTTTCTGTATTTGTACCTGTGATTACTGCTTGGTAGAATAAATAGAGTAAACATGTTTATATAGCTTTTGAACAGCATATAACATAGCTTTCTCCTTGACTCAAGCAATTTTGTAGAAATATAAGTGTAAAAAGGTAAATATCAGCATCCCCCCCAAAACTGTGAATTGTCTTTGAGTCTAAAACATTTGTACAGTGTGGATTCTTCCATCGACAGCTCAGAGGGTTGTATTTTTATTAGAGAAAATGCTGAGGGTTGACGTTTTTACTGCAGATTAATGAGACAAAGGCTATGACACAATCCGGTTAGTTCCGCAACATGAACCAAAAGCAGTTCAATCAACACTTTGTCAATAAGCCTTCACTGCCTTCCGCCAGTCTCCGGTGTTTGTTCCATATATGTTTGTTTGGCAGGAAAAACAAGGGTATGGTATCCATCTGGAGAGACTTGAGCTGAAATAAAATGCATAAAATAACAGTATTGTGGAGATCCCCCAGGGATAAAAGGTAGTAGGGAAAAAAAAACTTTTTGCAATGCTGTCCCTCCTATTCCCTTCCCTGCTTATGTAGCTCTTTCTCTAACCCAAAGCTTAAAAAAAAGAAAACAAGAGACAAACACAAACACTTCAGCATTGTTGCTTGCTACTGGGTCAAACCACAAAGCTGCAAAGCTTAGCTGCATGTTTCCAGTTCAGCTGTTTGTTTTATGAACAATCTGCTTGGGATTTAGAAAGATGGCACTGGTGTGAAGCTGAACTTTGTGAACTCTGCTTACTGCTTCAAAGAATTCAATCATTGAAAGTTCTTAACGGCTCTGTGTGATTGACAACTAGGTGAACGAATCCCAAAAGCTTAAAATTGAATACAAGGGGTGGGCTTTGAGCAATCATTTTAGTTGCAACTGCAGTTCTGGCCTGTGGCAGGATGAGTCGTGACATCCCAGACCAGAAAGCTAACAGACACACAGCTACTTGCAGGTGAAAAACCGCTGATGCGCTGTTTTTATTGCAAGAAAAATAAATGAAAAGGATATACAAAACTGCTGCTCACAGAACAAAATAAAAAGTTCAAACAAAAACAATTCTCGAACACTGACACCAAGCAAATACTGTGCTGGTCTGCCCAGCACTAGTAGCAATTGCTTTCTTTCAGTTTCGCTTTTACTTTCTTTTTCTCCTGTCTCTTTCCCACGTACCTCCTCTCTGTACACCCACGCTTGACACAGACAGCATAACAACCCTATATACAAGAATTACAAACCCTTACCAAATAATTCAATAAAAGGCTCCAGCCACATTCTCACGTGTATCTGGCAGGAATGGGAATTAACCCCATCCCTGCCAACCACTACCAACACACAAACCGAACAATAAGTTTCTAAACCATTCTTTTCATAAACAAACACCATACACATTA
This sequence comes from Acipenser ruthenus, assembly GCF_902713425.1. Lineage (NCBI taxonomy): Eukaryota > Metazoa > Chordata > Actinopteri > Acipenseriformes > Acipenseridae > Acipenser > Acipenser ruthenus. The sequence goes on from NC_081195.1 coordinate 24,188,068, forward strand.
CTCATTTAAATAAACATAAAACAATACATTTCAAATATGAATACATAATTTCACTTGTATCATTATATGTAACCATCGTGTGTATCAAATATGAATTGTAAATGTTCCCCCCACCTGGGTAAATAGCCACTCAGCAATACAAACAAGCAGTTATTCTGTTTCCTTGTAAACAGCTTCTAAAGACACATCTCCGGTATTAATCGCCACGGAAACAGGCTGGTGCATTCTGCAGAGAGGCTATGGGACAAGATTTATGGATTTTTTTTGTCTTTTGTTTTTCTGTGTTTTGTTACATTAGGGACAGCAGTGATTGATTTGTTTTAAAAAAAACAGCAATACAATACAATCCAATACAATATTTATATTTGGCACGCTTCAGGGGGCTACCGCAATGTCTGTATGCCAGATTAAAGACCTACTGCCTGTTTATAAAGACAGTTACAAAGGGATGCTATTGGACACAAGTTTAAAAGACTAAAAGCTTTTGGATGAATAGAGGAAATGTTACCTTGAATTCAGTTCTTTGAACTTGGCAAGGTTGAAGCCCAGATCACATGGTTAATGATTCAGAGTGCTGTGGTGCTGAATGACCCTTATAAAAGGTATTTTTGTAGTTTTCCCAGGGTTATGCGATGCATTTAGCATAGTTTACCCTGGTTTGCCATGTTGTTTTAATGTGCTTTACCACACCTCTCTATGTTTTACAATGCTTGCCTAAGCTTGACCATGGTTTCACTTGGCTTCATTATACTTTAATACACTTTTAATCAGGGTACTTTTCATATGGTGGGGGGATGAGCTGGGGTCTCAAACACACAGCTTTAAGGATTCTGACCCCTGTCGGAGGTCTTTAAGCTCCCATGCAGACGAGTCTGGTTCTCTGGCTTTTCGATGGATGGTTCGTGTCCAGCCTCCATCTTAATCCCTTGCCCCTTCCCTAACAACTATTGTAGTTCCAATGCTGCATTTCAGCTGACAATCACTTGTGAAGACTACAATCGCTATAAGGATGTTTCTATAATTGGAATCCTGTTGTGCATAATACACAGTTTAAGTGTGTGGGGGGGGGGGCAAGGAGGGACAGGGACCCCACAAGGTAATATGCATGCTTCCTTTGAAAAGGTATGTCTGCATTGTGCTTCGTCGACTTTGTTAGAGCAAGGGAGCAGTAGACCAATGGCTAGAGAGGTGGGGAAATGAACCCAGGGAATACGTCTAATTCTGAGTCACAGCAGGGCTCCAGACATAGTGGGCAGGGCGTAATTACAAAGAACAACATGGCATGCTTAGAATGTAGAAGGCCCTGCTGCAACCTCTGAAATGGATTCAAGGGATTTTGGAGGTCCACCTACCAAAGAGCACATGAAGCATTCAGTTCAAACGAGTGCACACCATACCAATGGCTATGTTAGTAAGTTTCCGATATTCAAAAACTACACATCTATAGCTTAAACATTTATCACTATACACAACGAATTTTAAACAGAAATCGGTTACCTCATTTTCTGGGAGAAGTGGTCGGTCGAGGATTCAGGTACCTTGTCTCACTCGCGCTCTCAAGTGTCTGTCTTATATATTTTACCTAACTGCGTGTGTGTGAAACTGAACTTAGTGAAGTCTGCTTACACTGTTTTCCTAACAATATCTAAACACTATCAATTTCTTGGCGTGAGTTACGATGTTGTTCCAGACACAGAACATAAAGTCAAATGTACCCCAGTTTATCAATTCCTTGTTCCTCTATGTCCGGGGTTTGCTGAGTTGGAAAACATCCTCTCACAACAGCAGCTGGGCTCCAGTGCAAGTTGCTTGGCCTTTGTTGACCCCTATATGTACTGGTTTGTGCCCTTCTCATAAATTAAAACATAACATTTGGTCCTACTGTGGCCCCATTCAAACAGCCTCACTCCAGTGTAGCTGCCCCACCATTGCCCCTCAGTACAGAACCACATTTAGTTTTGGGAGTCTTTGTAAATTCACTGCTTAATGACATTTCACTCCAGTACACAGTAAACTAATTTGATAAGCACTTCTTTAAATAATTAACAGATGACTGTGCTTTTTTAAAATAATCATATTTTTTTTATTGCACCCTTCCTGCAGACACATCAAAGTGCTGTGCATTCTCTTGATATTTTAAGCAGAAGTTCAAACAATAAAAGGAAAAAGCAATAAAAGAAAAAAGCAATAAAACCTAAAAGTATTTTCTTTCAAGTAAAAAAAGTGATAAAAGGCTAGTGGATTATACACGAGGCAGATATGTTTTATTGCAATTAAAGACCATTGTTTTCAGTTAATTGCAAAGGGTTTGTTTGAATGCTATTAAAATCTTATATCCTCCAAATAGGTATTAAAGACCCCTTACTCATTCGACCCTGTGCGATTTCCCAGTCTGTTATGTGCTGACTTGATCAAGAACAAGTACGTAATATAGACTTGGACTACTGTTTTCACTCATGACATGAACTGCCATAGACTCCACTGCTGAAATGTGTCTCTAGGGATCGGCTCAGTCATTATTATGTCTTTCAAGTTCATCCCAGACATGCTCGATTGAATTGAGTTCCAGGGATTGTGGTGGCCATGGAAAAGGCTTGTAGTCTCTCACATTCTCCTGTCCACGCACAATTCTGGCTCAGTGGATGGGTGCATCGTCTTATTGAAAGTAACCATCGCCATTAGGGTTCGAGTGCAGCACTATTGGGTAGACTTGATCTGCAACAATGCTTAAGTAAGCTACAGGATTCGTTTGGCCGACCAGAGTAATCAAGGGACCCAGGGTATACCAGGGCATACCAGGAGAACAAGCCCCACACCTGGGCAATCTAACTGTCTTGACAGGTCATAAGAAAGTGGCATGACAGTGTATATGATACACTGATATCCATAATACCCTTTACAGAAAAAGCACATTGGGTTCCCTTTATAATCCCAGTGCATTACCCTAGCAGAACCATTCAAAGATTAACATTACCAGTAATGGAAACAACACAATTTGGGAATATATATATATATTGCACTGTGGTTCTGATATAGTAGCACACTGACTTATCTTGTACTGCTATAGAACAACAAAGGATTACCTATTGAGTGTATTGGTTCCTACTATGATGACATCATCACTCTATGGCAGACTCCATTGTTTCTGCTACCACTGTCCCTTGCTGTAGAACCATTGCTATCATAGTGCTTTGATCTGCATTGAAATTATTTCACAAGACAATTTTCTTGATAAAACATGTGAATATAGGTCCAGAATGGGTGAAAAACTAAATGTGTGGTCGTCTCTGTATGTACATTCATAAGCCTATGAAATAATTAATTAGATGCATTGTTTCATTGAAAATTCAATATGCCATTACCATAATGCTGCTTGTGCAATAAAGAAAATAGTGATCTATATCTTCCCCAAGTGCCCACGTAACCTTTTTATCCTTGAAATCACTTATAATCCCATTATACGTCTCCCTTTGATGGGTGCTGCGCTTATTTTGTTGTGAATCATCTGACAGTTCTGAACCTTAAAGTAAGTCATCTTTTGCATGTTAATGGAACCAGGATGCCACAACATGAATCAGAATAAGAGTTCCTATTCTAGCAGGATCTCAGACAAGTATTAAACACTTACTGTTTTAACTGTGTTCAAATTAGGCCTGACAAAAAAAAAAACAAAAAAAAAACTATGGCATTGTTTCCTTTGGTGACAAAGGCAGTTATTCTTCACTAGCGGATCAACTATAAAATATAAACATGTCATTTATTTAATTAAAATGTGGTAACGTCGTATTTTGTATATGATTTATCTTTTTTCAGTGTACATTTTGCTGAGAGTACAGTAAATGATGATTTTTGTCTGACACCTACAGTTATTAAAAATTATAGATGACGTATTAAAATAAAAATAAAAAAACAGGCCGCCTGATAGCTTTGATATGTATCATATGGTTCCAGCATCCTGACAACAGGAGGTTAATGAAAACTATATTTGAACCCCCACAAGATTCCTTTCACATGTTTTAATTGAATGTGTTCAGAGTATCGGATCGTATGATTAAGGCCTCTATATCTCGGAGGTATGAATGGAAACTGGGAATACTGGCTTTACATTGTCTGTCTGTGAGCTGCCATTCTATAATAATGTGAATCACTGCCTCTGGGTATTTTTAAGTGGCATTGTATAATTAAACTTACATCAGACAGATGCTGAACAGACTGCACACCCCAGGAAGCTTACAATGCAGCCCCCACCCCACACTTTGATACCGCAAAAAACACAACTTCATATAGGTGACTTCTATAGCGATTCAGCTTTGTAAACCTGCTGGATTGTGCATCTGCAATGTATGGCAACTTCATTAGGACCTGTCTACCTTTCAAGACTATAATACCACCATTTGCGCAAATAGTTTTAAGAAGTATGACAGAGACTTCAGGCCTCTTCCATGGCCACCACAATCCCCAGATCTCAATCCAGTTGAGCACGTATGGGATGGACTTGATCATTCTCTATTGCTGTTTCTGTTTCAACCGTTATCTAGAATCCTTATTAACTGGTGTCCTTTTTTAATCACTGGGTCGGCTTTCAAAGATATCTGTAACGTCTGAATTTTTAGTTTGAAAAATGACCACTTGGTGTGCAGCTGCCATTTTTGTCCCCTCTGAAACTGTGATCATGTAGAGTGATTCACGAACTCACATTTAGAACTGTATTTCAGGGGACATACATTACTGTAACCCTTTGATATATCAACCAAACAGCAGTAAGGGAAATACAGATTGTGTTAAAATGCTGGACCGCACACAAGGTTAATTCTGATAGTTTATTCTTAATGGCATCAAGTCAACAGCATGTGTCATGTTTGCCAGAATCAATTAGTTAATTTAGCCTTTTTTCTGTCATTTGTAGTGGGAGGGAAACTTGTCAGTTACAATGTGTCTCAGCTTTGTAGAAAAACAACATGTTGTTGCATTCTGAAATTAGCTAAAAAGGTAAAATAAAAAAACGTGTTTGCCGATGCATGCCTTTCATACCAAACAAGCTAGTGGTTTATTTATATCTTTGCCAAGTCTCCCATTGCAGCCATACACCCTGCATCAATTCCAGATTTTGTTTTGTCAATCTGCCCGTTTAAGACTTGAAATTCTGACCCAAACAAATATGGGGCCAGATGTGTTTTTTTTGGCAGGCATACAAGAAAGTCTTCCACTGGAGGTGCTGAGCAGAAAACACAGAATAAATCAAAATAAAAATAAAAAAACAGGGGTGACCTTTCTCGTTTGGAACAGAACAGAGAAACAAACAGGTTTGTTTGTTGTTTAAGAAGGAAGAAAAATATTTCAAGTGGGGCAAAGTTGGACACCCATGTATTGAGCGATGAAACACAGAGAATGTAAAGCAAAGCATTGCTTCAGGCAGTCTCCTCTGTGGACCTACCATTAAACTGAATCTGTTTATCAGTCATCATGGCAAACATCTCTCACAACTTACATAATTAACAACGCAGCCAGATGGACTACTTACCTCGCTGATCCTGGGTCCCAATAATTTCATTGAATTCTGGAAGGGCAAGTTGTGAAATAGCTCCTTAGATAAAATTATCGAAAAACCATCCACACCTGACTTGCAGTTATCATGTTTTAAAATCAAACTAACAATAAAGTTTCACTTTTTGGACTTTTTCAATACTACTTAGTACTCCTGTGGAGTAATAGAAAGAAATAGGGGTCTATAGTGGTGGGTGACCTTAAACTCCATTACTACAGCTATGGCCAAAAAGTTTTGTATCACCCTATAAAGTCGAATGAAACCTGCTGAATAATGTTACATTAACATATTGAATTACATACTGCTTTGTAGTCTTCAATTCTAGTTAATGAAAAAGTGACATTTTGAAATCTAACATGAAATACTGTGGGCTTCGGGAGACTTTTGCAATGTTATTTAGTAGTTTCTTTGTACATGATGTTAAACAAAAGATCTAAATTATGTTCATATATATATATATATATATATATATATATATATATATATATATATATATATATATATATATACAGTACTGTGCAAAAGTTTTAGGCAGGTGTGAAAAAATGCTGTAAAGTAAGAATGCTTTCAAAAATAGACATGTTAATAGATTATATTTATCAATTAACTAAATGCAAAGTGAGTGAACAGAAGAAAAATCTAAATCAAATCCATATTTGGTGTGACCACCCTTTGCCTTCAAAACAGCATCAATTCTTCTAGGTACACTTGCACAAAGTCAGGGATTTTGTAGGCATATAGTCAGGTGTATGATTAAACAATTATACCAAACAGGTGCTAATGATCATCAATTCAATATGTAGGTTGAAACACAATCATTAACTGAAACAGAAACAGCTGTGTAGGAGGAATAAAACTGGGTGAGGAACAGCCAAACTCAGCTAACAAGGTGAGGTTCGCTGAAGACAGTTTACTGTCAAAAGTCATACGCCATGGCAAGACTGAGCACAGCAACAAGACACAAGATAGTTATACTGCATCAGCAAGGTCTCTCCCAGGCAGAAATTTCAAGGCAGACAGGGGTTTCCAGATGTGCTGTCCAAGCTCTTTTGAAGAAGCACAAAGAAACGGGCAACGTTCAGGACCATAGACGCAGTGGTCGGCCAAGGAGACTTACTGCAGCAGATGAAAGACACATCATGCTTACTTCCCTTCGCAATCGGAAGATGTCCAGCAGTGCCATCAGCTCAGAATTGGCAGAAAACAGTGGGACCCTGGTACACCCATCTACTGTCCGGAGAAGTCTGGTCAGAAGTGTCCTTCATGGAAGACTTGCGGCCAAAAAGCCATACCTCCGACGTGGAAACAAGGCCAAGCGACTCAACTATGCACGAAAACACAGGAACTGGGGTGCAGAAAAATGGCAGCAGGTACTCTGGACTGATGAGTCAAAATTTGAAATATTTGGCTGTAGCAGAAGGCAGTTTGTTCGCCGAAGGGCTGGAGAGCGGTACACGAATGAGTGTCTGCAGGCAACAGTGAAGCATGGTAGAGGTTCCTTGCAAGTTTGGGGCTGCATTTCTGCAAATGGAGTTGGGGATTTGGTCAGAATTAATGGTCTCCTCAATGCTGAGAAGTAAAGGCAGATACTTATCCATCATGCAATACCATCAGGGAGGCATCTGATTGGCCCCAAATTTATTCTGCAGCATGACAACGACCCCAAACATACAGCAAAAGTCATTAACTATCTTCAGCGTAAAGAAGAACAAGGAGTCCTGGAAGTGATGGTATGGCCCCCACAGAGCACTGATCTCAACATCGTCGAGTCTGTCTGGAATTACATGAAGAGAGAGAAGCAACTGAGGCTGCCTAAATCCACAGAAGAACTGTGGTTAGTTCTCCAAGATATTTGGGCCAACCTACCTGCCGAGTTCCTTCAAAAACTGTGTGCAAGTGTACCTAGAATAATTGATGCTGTTTTGAAGGCAAAGGGTGGTCACACCAAATATTGATTTGATGTAGATTTTTTTTCTGTTCACTCACTTTGCATTTTGTTAATTGATAAATATATTGTGAGGATAGGGCGGAGGCCCTTTAAGAAATGGCTGTCTGGTTGAAAACCACATTCCCCAGAAGCCCTGGGGGTTAATGAATTGGGAGGAGTCTGCTGATATATAAGGAAGCCAGCAGATCACTTAGGGGGCTGTGGGGGATACACTGACGGAGTTCTACAGGATTCTAGTTGTTGGAAGGTACTGTTTTTGTGTGTGGAAGTTTTTCTTGCAAAGTCGTTTGGATTACAAAGTAGGTTGGCTGGTATTAGAAACCAGTTTACTTTATTGCTGTTTTGGTGCCCAGCTGTATTATTGTTTAACTTTGGGACTTTTTGGTTAGAAGTAGCAGAGCAGAGAGTATAACCTCTGCACGTTAAAAGTGCACAGAGCTCGTCTCGGCTCCGGGCGGGGCCAGTGCCGGTGACATAGTTTAGAGACGGGACCATTTTTTATTTCTTTAATAAAAATAAAAAAATGTACTGTTTGGAGTTTAGCAAATTATACTCTCTGCAAAGTGAACAGAGATCATAACATTTAATTGGGATTGGGTACTGTGTGAGTCTGGACAAAATAATTCACAGACATCGGGACAAAGTGTTCTGGACATTTGGTTTTATTATTTAATGACACTTCAGTGTATCCGCTGTTCCAGGATAGACGGAGCTTTCATTCTGTTTCAATGCGTTGCAGTGTGTTTCCTGGAAAATACAGTTCACCACGATAGCAGGAGCTGTCGTTCTGTTTCAACGCGCTGCAGTGTGTTTCCTGGAGGTACTGTACACCAAGATAGCAGGGGCTATCATATGGTTTCTACGCACTCCAGTTCACTACTTGGATTACAGTTTTCCACAATAGCAGGAACTGTCGTACGGTTCAACGTGCTCCAGCAGAGAGAGCCTGTTCTGGTCTACTTACCCGTGTGGTCAACGTGCTCCAGCCGGGATAGCCAGTTCCAGCTCACCGTGCTGCAGCAGAGGGAGCCAGCACCGGAACACCCCAACCTGTGCTTGGCACTTCAGCCGGTTGTACACTGAAGGACTCAGGGTCTGCAGCCAAGAGACCTTATAGACTGTACCCACTTGAACAAGTGAACTCCTGGGGTAGGTTTAGATAGGGACTATAAGTGAGATAGTTAGTAGCCCGTACAGGGCATGATACTTTGGGTGGGGGTGATATACGTTTGCTTATGGTTTAAATTAAAGTAATTCACCTGTGTACACGTTGAGTCTGTCCAGTTATTGAACGAAAAATTACGCCCGCGGCTGGGCGTCTGTTACAATATATATATATATATATAAAGCATTCTTACTTTACAGCATTTTTTCACACCTGCCTAAAACTTTTGCACAGTACTGTATATATTAGTTTTTTTTAATGATGTCTCTATCCTAACATTCTAAGTGATGCAAAACTTTTGGCCATAACATAAAGATTTTACTGTATTTTTTCTTCTATTAATCAGGTTTATAGTTTTCATAAAAATAAAAAAATGACCTCAGTGTCTTATACTGACAATAAAAAAAAAACATTTAGAAGTGTTTTAGATTTATTTTTCTTAGACCTGTATACTTACCTGCAGGGTTGCCAGAAATAAATGCCACATCATTTTCTTTTTTTTATTGTTAAAGCTCTTGAAAGGTGACATAAGCAGAAGCTATAATCAGACAAGGTGATTGCAGACATGTGTCATGAAAGCATCCCCTCGTAGGTTTGCAAACAACAGAGTTCCTCAACCCTGACTGGAACCCCTCCCCACCCGCCTGCCATTCAGTGCAATAAAAATCCTCTACTTTTGAGAGAGGTTTCCCTGTTGTGCCAAAATGTATCAAGTTATCATGCCCTACATCAAACCCAGGCTTCCACAATGACAGCTGTAGGGTATTTCTAATGTGTAAAATTAGCCGTGAATAAACAGCGGCCCAAGAACTGGCTTATCTAGTAATAAGAACGTATCGTGAATCGCTGGTAAAATAATTTGCTTGCTTCCTACTCCTGTAATCCCTGAACAAATTTAAAAAAAAAACAAGTCTGAGATGTGAGAACTGTGAGGAATATTAAAATATCTCCGAGCTCAGAAGACAAGTGCGATCAAGAGGATTAGTTGCTGAGTTAGAAATTATTTATGCATTTTTTCCCTGTCAAATACCGAAGCGTTTGGGACTCCAAATTAAGTGAAAAGTTGTGTTCATTTTGGTCAGGCCTAATTTGATATTTCACCCAAAGAAGCAGCTAATGAAATGGCATCAACCGTGATAAAGACGTTAAAACCTGTTCTAGTCTGATACAAGAATAGTTATAGAAGCTATTCAAGTTTATGAATTGTTGCTCTTAGAGTATATGCATGTATTGGTATATGTAAGGCAAAGACATTTTTTAATCTCATTTCTCCTTTGAGACCAATGGTGTAATAGGGTAAAGGCTGGGTGCGAACCAGCGACCCGGCACACCACAAGTGATCGGGACAGGACAAAATCCATAATGGCAGTGCATCACATAACACTGCCCATTACATATGTACTGTGCCTCATTTTTTTTAAGTAAATAGTGCAGGATCAGACTGTGCAAGCTGATTGCTGTAATAATGCCATGCATACCATGCACAAAATGGAGTGACTAGATAAGCACCTTTGTAATAAATTATCTCTCAATATATAAAACACATACTGAAGTGTAACTCCAAAAATACATCCCACATGACTTGGAAACCAAGGCAGTGAGTCATAAATCAGCTATTTTCTTTTTAGGGCAATCAATACTGGTGCAGTTTGAATGGCCACAAATTACAGGCATGTATTATGTAAGCAAGTTATTTATACTTCACCTCACTGAGCTTCACATTTAATAGGGAAACACAGCATTTACTTCACTGACCTTTTCTGTCTTTACAATCGCCATGGGGTCTTTAGCAGACACGATTTCACTGAAGGTTTGGCTTGAAGTACCTGCTGTGTACCATGATAAAAGAAAGCCTGATAAATATGGTGGGGGGGGGGGGCAATCATATGGAAGCCTGATCAAACAGCACAGTATATCGAGGCTTTATGACAGCATGCTGTTGACACAGGGGAGCATGGTAATGTATAGATAAACAAAAAGGAAAGCATAGAATTGGGAATTAGGATACCATCAAAATGCCAGAACCATTAGCAGACTACAGTTCCAGTGGATTCCAATATACAATAGCATAATGTGGTTCTGATATATATATGTGTGTGTGTGTGTATGTGTGTGTGTGTGTGTGTGTGTGTGTGTATATATATATATATATATATATATATATATATATATATATATATATATATATATATATATTACAAACTAGAATTGTTTGTTTTTTTCATAAAATGTCACAGATAGCCCTATATCAATTGTCTAGATCCAGCACTATTTAGATCAATTAAATATACAGCAGTGTGCAGATGTATTACAACACCCCATTGCTTCTGTTGTTTGTGCATGTGAATCAAACCACTGTAACTGAAAATGTTTGAAAATTGTCAAAATAGGCAAATTAATGATTGTCTAAATTGATGACTTAATAGGCCACATGTGCAATTAATTTCAAACAGTAAGAGAAAAGGAACACACAGCCACAAATGGTAAAATGCAGGAGACTTTTTAGTAAAGTGCTTTGTGATGGTGGTCCACTATGAAAGGTGCTATATAAAATAAAGATTGATTGATTGATAGTAGGATTCCATTAGGAGCCATACAGCTTGTTGGCTGAGATGCTATACCTGTTCTGTGGTTGCAGATTAATGATTGAGGTCTGTGGAAATTAGCAGATTTTTCAGGTACCATCCAGGATTTACTTGGAAACCTCTGCTCTGCTCTTCCATGTCAATTCTGATTGCAGGCTCCAGCTCTGCAGAGCTTGTTTCTGTTTCTCTGCTCCTGTATTCCTCTCACAGCTGCAAACTGGGCCTAATAGAACAAATTGATTTTCCGGAGGACAAAAATAGGTTTTGAGTGATTGTGTATTATTGCATTCATGTGGCAGGGTTGTCAACGACGCGAGTGTTGTGTCTACAAAACAAAACGCCTCACCGAACTAAAATTTAATACAGCTAGGTAGCGCATTGGTCTTATACGCTGGCCTTTTATATATCGAGAGGCGAGGGTCTGAATGCAGCTCAGCCCTCCAGTGAAATGACCTAGGTGGCCCTGCATGCATATAATTCAGAACATTTGCCTCCAGAAACCTTTGCAGATTTTCTTCAAAACAGAGAGCTAATGCTGTATATGTGAAATGAGGGTCCCTCCAGGCTTGAGGCATGGATACTGAACTGCTCCCTCAGCTCCCTACTATAAAAAAGCATGGTCCCTCCAGTCCAGGGAAGGCTCGCACCATGGAGACAGAACCCTCAGATTGTTGTATTTATTATTATTGCTTTGTTCCCAGTTTAAAACATATATACTGTATATATATATATATATTTTCCAGCAGTAAAAGCAGCCTGGATGAAACAGGTGTTTCATATCCACTCGACTCACAATATCTTATCAGAACTGCTAGTTGATATAATATTGCCCAACCTTAACCTCTCCCAAAGGCCATTCACACACAGTCTCTGCTGGATTTGCCTGCTAGACAGATTAATAACCCTGGACTGCCTTACTGCTCTGTGGATTTCACCTTTCTCAGCCACTCTTAATGTGTTCTGTTTCCCTGAAGCCTTGGGCTATTCTGCTTCTTTGGCTTGATATACACACACACACACACACACACACACACAAACACCTGATTAAACTCAATAACTCAGACCCCAGCTATTGTATTGCATTTGTAATGTGTTTTGTTGCACCTTGTCTAGGATAGGTTTGTAATTTAGATACCACTTTACATCAAGTGCCTCAAATTACTGTGTATTTACATGGTAGTTACTAAGTAAATAAATGTGTGCTTACACATAATTATAAAATTATTATGCATAGTTACAATGTGTAAATCTTTTTGCATGATATAACCCTAATCCTAAACTTAACTCTAACTACAAAACTAACCCTATCCCCACTAACCCAAACTTTAAATCTAACCCTAATCCTTTTCTGATATATACTGTATATGTATATCTTCAACACAAAATGTTATAAAAAACATTTATCTTGTGATCTCGACATAACGAGTATTCATTTTGAATTTCCTTAACAAGCGCAGACTTTTTTTTTTAAATTTACAATGATTTGTTTGTTGGAGCTGTCATAAAGGCTTTAAATTAGTGTGCCAAATTTACAGCGCATTTTTGGGTATTTCAAATACACTACAGAGTCTTTTTATTAGCTAAAACAAAAGAAATATGACTGAAAGTACCTGCAGCTGGCACAATAACAAATGATGTAGTCTTTGCAGGCAACAGCAGCTAAAGTATTTAGTCTGTATTTTTTGGTAGCACCAAAAACACAATGTATAACATGAAGGCTTGGTGGTCCAGTGGTTAAAGAAAAGGGGCTTGATACTAGGAGGTTCCCGGTTCAAATCATGGCTCAGCCACTGACTTGCTGTGTGTGACCCTGAGCAAGTCACTTAACCTCCTTGTGTTTCGTCCTTAGGATAAGACATAAAACCAAGGTCCTTTTGTAAGTGATTCTGCAGCAGCAGTTGTTGATGCATAGTTCACTCCCTAGTCTCTAAGTCGCTTTGGATAAAAGTGTCTGCTAAATGATTAATTAATTAATAATAATAATAATAATAATAATAATAATAATAATAATAATAATAACAGCCAGTTTAATGGTTACAGGTTAATGAGAGTTGACCCTTCTGTCTTGTTTAGTGTATGGGCTTCAGCAGGTTTGCCCACTTACCCTGGGTCAAAAGGTCATGAAAGGGACCTTCATGTAAAGCTTTCATCTTAAGCAATGGTCATGTCAAAAGAAAAAAATATTGTCAATTGAGTTTAAAGGTTATATGTTATTGAAGTACATTGTTGACCTTTCAGGCTCAATTGGAGGTATACATGTAATTTCAATGACTCTAAATCTATAGCTTATCATAGCAAGTACTGTCAAGTTACTATACATATTGTGAAAGAAAATAAATCGGACAAGCATTTTGGAAAGTAACCAAAAACAATAATTTCATACAGTATATCAATCGAATTCAATCAAATTGATATTTAATACAGCGCGCCATATACACGGGGAGCATCACTGGGCGCTGTACATAGTCAGCAAAGGGAAGAGCAAAAAACAAAACACTTTACTCGACAAAATCTGCAAAATAAATAAAATAACAAAAACAGAATGAACTAAAAACCTGATCAAACAAAAATGTTTTTATATGTGTTTTAAAAGGGGAAGAGAGTGGATGCTTCTTAATGTGCCTAGGTAGGGAGTTCCATAGAGCTTATATAAAAAGCAAATGCCTCGGAAAATAACCTCATTTGGGGGTATCTCAAAAATAGCTAAAAAATAAGCACCGAAAATTAATAAAACCCCCAAAAAACAGCAGCCCTATCACACTTCTACAAGGGACTGCATTGGGTGGGAGAATTAATGTTGTTTGCCTGATGCTTTCAAGGAGTCATTACCATGGTTTTAAAATATGTCTTATTTGCAGCAATGTCACTGGTCCCCCTGCTGTTGTGCTGAGATATATATATATATATGTTCCCAAAATGATCCTGTATCCTACTCAATCTGTGCCAGGACCGTAAGGAGGTGCTCAGGCAAGCAGAGGAACAGCTACCTCAGCAGTGTGGAGTAGTGGTTAGGGCTCTGGACTCTTGACCGGAGGGTCGTGGGTTCAATCCCCGTGGAGGACACTGCTGCTGTACCCTTGAGCAAGGTACTTTACCCAGATTGCTCCAGTAAAAACCCAGCTGTATAAATGGGTAATTGTATGTAAAAATAATGTGTAAAAAATAATGTAATTAAATGTAAAAAATAATGTGATATCTTGTAACAATTGTAAGTCGCCCTGGATAAGGGCGTCTGCTAAGAAATAAATAATAATAATAATAATAATACCTCAACCTCCAGCAAGAATTGTACAACAGAGATATGAAGAGGGTCCTGCTATTAGAGATTCACGGATACCTTTATTTTTATTTACCAAATATAGCATCTTCATTTGCGCTGTACTTGTATGACTGTTTCTGCTATATAAAATATTGGAATAATGAGTAGTACTGTTGATTCCCAAGAAATAAGTCGCAAAAAATCCACACCGCATTTTATTTTGAGAGTGGGTTAAACAATGTTCGTGTTGTGCATTGTATCAAGCTGTCTCATCATATGGATATTAACACCGAGTCTCTTCATCGATCCAACAGACGTAAGTGGAGGATGGAAACTCGTGCTTACATGTGTAAGTGGGTGTTGATTTCACAAGCATTTCCTGGAATCTCAAGAGAAATTGAGACTTTCACTGTAAAATACTGAGACCGTTTTTTGGGACATTTTCACAAGCTTTCCTTGCCAAGTTTCACACGCATTGTCCATTCATGTGAAAAAAAACAACATGCAAACTGGCCTAACGATAACTCTCAAGGTAATGAATAGTCCCCTTGCTTACTAAACTGGTTCAACAAAAATAAATGATGCATTAATGTCTACCATTCTTCTGTAACTCAAAGGCTCTAACCACCCCACCCTCCCCTCCCTTCCCCTCCCCTCCCCACTCCTCCAGTGCTGAATACAATTACCAATTAATGAACCAACTGGTTTTGGTCTTGAGACAGAAGGTTTCTAATTTTAAGTAAAATCCTATTGTTTCATCTTAATACCCAGCAGTTAGGCTTCATCGCTATAATCTATTAGCAATTCTTCAGGGACAGCTTCTACCAATATTACTGTACAGTACTTAGAATATAAAGCAGTTTAATTTAGAAAATGATGAACATTTATGAATACAAATATAATATTAACTATGTAGGGTCTGTCTTCCACGCTGCATGGCTCTGTATGTATGCCAAAAAAAAACATATTGGGAACATCTGTTATATTTTGTAATGGCAATAAAATCATACATACTGAGCATTCATTTGCTAGTTAACTTTGTCTGTATGATACCTTCCTGACTTGGTACTAGACAGTAAGACCCTTCAATCACAGTTCTGTTGCTTAAGTAGCCCACTGATTTGGGGGTGCAAGATAGTCCCAATGTGCTGCATCTCTAGATCACTTTACAAGTCAGGGGGCTTCATTAGGAACCCAATAAAAGGTAATCAGGTACATCATCAGGAAATGGTTTTCAAAAGGAGCTGAAGCAGGTGGTTTGTGGCACTATCGTTTGAGCGGTATATCCCTTTCAGTGTGCAACATTGCATCATGCTAAGTTTCCTATCTACTGTATGTATCTATATTATAATGGTAATAAGTTTTCTCAAAGTTTTGGCAGCGCAACTTCTTGAACTCTACAGCCATGGCCAAAAGTTTGGCATCACCTAGAATTTTAAGTTTTTATATATATATATTGTGAACTGGTGAAGTCCACGTAAGTATGAGATGTGTACGTAGTGCCTGTTTTGGTGCAGAAGAACGTGACAGAGACCCAGGTCCAAGGAGATTTCGGTTTTAATGATTTTCCTTTTCCTCTTATATTCTACAAATGAACACACAGAAGTTCCAATTATCAAGACAAATAATAACACAACTCAAATAAACACAGTCCAGGACTTTTTGTGGAACGAAACCCTCAGGTAAGAAATGGCTTGCTGTATCCAAGTTTCTTTGTTGGTGGCTTGGTATTGTGGCTTCTTTCTCTCTTTTCCAGGTTGTCGCGGACATCCACCAGATGGCGCTGTGGAGTTGTGGTAGTCACCGTCCTACTCACAGGTTTGTAATCTCGACGGCCCCGGAAGCCTGTTTGCAGTATAGTGCGGCCCCAACACCCGGCCAACCTTTCGTAAAGGTAAGTAATAACACTGCTGTGTAGAATAGAATTAATACAGGTGAAAAACAGTGAGCACCGAGCGTTCTCTAACTCTCGCCTCTCTTTTGTTGCAGGTTCCACCGTTCCCCGGACATACAATAAAGTTGTTTTCATTTAAATCACCCTTTCTGTGTCCCTGCGTAATTTGTACACAACTCTTCCAGCCGAACACAGTTCTCCTGGGTTAATCACTTGCCCAGTTCGTGGGCTTTTGATACAGTCTTTAAGCACTCTGTTTACATACACACAAGTCCCGTACTTCCATAGCTCCCAGCATATCAACAGTACAACACAGCGTACTCACTCTACAGCGGTTAGTGTTCTCTGCGTTGCTCCGATGCAGGGAAGCCTGTAGTCCGCCGTGTTGTTTCCAAGGTAAAACCACCGTGCACAGTCCCGCTGTAGAAACAATGGTTGTCTCCGACTGGTGACAATGGTAGTCCGCAAGGTTGCTTCAATGGAATGTCCCACTACGCTGTACCGTTTTAGAAACGAGTGCTACAATTGTATTCCTCTGAGTTACCACTAGTTAATTTCCCAATTTCGCTCCCAATGCCGCTGCCCACTTTCGTCTGGGTTAGGTACTCTCCCGTCCCACGGCTCGTGTATGCACCTGTTCTCGCTCTCCCCTCTAGCTGATTCCCGCAGCTTTTTAAAGCTACCGCTGTTACCCGTCATGCACGGTATGTTTGCCCCGTTGTTGGGAATTGTAGTTCCTAGTCGTTCTGGGTCTCTAACCCCTTAAACACTCTTAATTTCACAATATATATATATATATATATATATATATATATATATATATATATATATATATATATATATATATATATATATATGCATCATTTCGATCTTTTATTTAACATCATGTAATCAAATAAACTACAAAATGATATTGCATGATGATATGTCACATTTTCAATTTCCTCAGATCTTCGGTATGTAATTCAATATGTCAACATAACATTATTCAGCAGGTTTCATTCGAGTTTATGAACCAAAATCAGTTCATTCTATAGGGTTGATGCATAATGTTTGGCCATAGCTGTATAGAGTTCACACATTGTTTAAAATTTCTACAAATGTAAATAAAAAAAATTGTGGTGAAGGGGAAGGGGCCTAATGCGTGGTAGTTTCTTTGATGTGAAATGGGTAGAAGACACTCAAAATTCCAGCAAAATGACAGGGGAGGAAGTGAGGTGGGAAGGCACATTAGCATTGTGTTGTCTACTGAAACCTGTGCAGCACTGACATGTTTATTTGCCGACAAACAGCCTTGAGGAGTCTGTTCAGAAGTTGCTGGGATAGTTAGTAAGAATGGCAAACTAACAATAATAGATTATTATACAGAAAACCACAAATAGGATATTAAACAGATCAGAAAATGTATGTAGGTGATATATCCCTTTCAAAATCTGTACCTAAAACCAGGATAATTTAGACACTGTTCAGTTTCACACTTCGGCTTTGAAATGTTTAAGCAGCTCTATAGAGTTAAAGTCTTAATAGCAATGCTTTCATGTTCATTTTAATGTCCTGGTGCTTTAAAGTCACTTTTAAAATCCAAATGCCGCATTTACTGTACATTGTATTACATTTTATGGCTTACTTTGCATAATGACCAATTTCATTAAAAAAATTGCAGCGCAATGGAAAAAGTCACGCTTGAGCCAATTATTGTTATGACTTTGGGAATGTGTCTCATCGTACGATTGAGACTTATTAAGGGTTAGCTGCTTGAAAATCTCTTTTTTTCGTTAGTGTTTTGATGAGCCAGCTTGCTGTACAACAGGAGAGCATAGTAGGTGGTTGAATAAATGGCTTGAGGATCATCTGCTTACAGAGAAAAAAAAATATAGCAGCAAGTCCTTTTATCTCCTGTGCTTTTTAGAAAACAGTTGGTAACCCTCAAGTCAAAGGATAAAACACGCATTTGCAGGACTGAGATAACTGGGCCTGATTTTTTGATGTGATTGAGTTTGTTGTAGGTGATGTACAAGCACTTGGAAGACATTATATGCTCGGATCTGTCCTGCAGTTCTTCGTTACAAGAGATGTTTAGGTGATTGAAAAGAAGGGAGACCTCTCTATTCATGTCAAAAAAACATCCTCATTCTCTCTTTTCTTTCTATTGGTTCTTTGCCTTAACCACTTATAACGGATCCCTAAACTAGTGTTACCAAACTCACTTTATTGAACTGTAACATTTTTTTTTAATGTCAATCGTCTGCCTAATAACTGATGACCATTTTGACTTATTTGAAAGTAGATATTTTTAAATCTAAGCCTAATTTGTGGTAATTTGCTGCTTTACTGAAAGTGCTTGGAAGAGTTCCCTTTATGGTCTTCATTTATTGTACAATATGTTTAATTAGAAAGAGACAACTTAATGGGTTTAATCGCAGATTGATATTAGTTAAAATACCTTATAAATAAAGCATTTCAAAATGCTTCACTTTTTATTCTTGTGGAAAAGTTTCCAAGACTCCTATTACATGTGCGATAATGAAAATAAAACTCTAAAAGACAAATGTTCGACAGAAGACACTGGGAAAAATACTTGGACAGCTTTTGATCATTTATTCTCTTGCACACACATTTCTACCCACTTTATTAGGACTAATATCAGGTTGTGCCACACCGTGACTCTGCATAGCATAGACTCCACACTAACAGTTTCATTAAGTGTCTCTAATTACTGTGTATTTACACAGTAGTTACATAGTACATACATGTGTAATTACATACAGTTACAATGTACTTAATGTGCCAATTAAAGCACTGTTAATAAATTAGAATGATAAATATTTTTGTAAACTATTACTTTGTATTTTTTTGTTTTCCAGTTTGAAAATATGTTTCTGTTTATACTATTTCATTGACTAGCACTGAAGGTGAATCATTAAAACTGATATCCCCCTTGTAACTGTGCTTAATTCATGCATTTGTTCACATTTTAGTCCTAAATGAGAAAGCTGGGTGTCTATGCAGAGAGAGATTACTTAAGCATTGTATCATTACCAATAGTTTTGCTGAGGCTTTCTCTAAAGCTATAGTCCCATCCAGTTTGTATTCATTACTGAAAAAAATGACATTCAATTTGTTTCTGAAATCACTGCCAATGGGGAGAAAACTATATTCTGTAGGTATTTGTGTGTGTCCCTGTTTTGTTCAGCTGTTTTTTTTGTTTTGTTGGTTTTTTTTATCATTTGCCCCACCTGACCCACTCTCCTTTCCTGTCATAATTGCCAGCTTGAAGCACATCATTTAAAAACAATCTGGGCAAATTCCCACAACTGCTTTCTGATCCTTAAATTGCAATTGATGTATATTAGTCACATCAGCACTGTTGCTTATGGGCACACACCAGTCTTCTCGCTGAATCTTAATAAAAATGATTAGCAGCAGACTCTAGATTCTATTTTCATGATCCAAAACAGCATTGCTTCCTACAAAGTTTTGACAGTTTTATAAAGACAACTGAATAAAAATTAAAAATTGATTTTTTTAAAAAGTGACAGCATTTTTTAGTCACAGTAACCTTAGTACGCGTGGAAATAGATACAAATTTGAAATAATATGATATATAAATAAGATTAGCAGAGGAGAAAGATGGGCCTGGCTTTTCAGCGACAGACCATCTGAGAGAATTTGAATACTGAGGTTAAGATTTTAAACCGTTCTTAATTCCTAGGGATTATTCAGAGTTATAGACCACCGTTATAATTTCAATGAAATTATTTTAATGTATTTATTTATACAGAAGATTTACCCATTGAGACCAAGGCCTGATTTACTAGGGGGTCCTGTTAGACAATAAAACAATTACAAATACAAACAACACAATAAATAAATGTGTGATTCAAACTTAGTCAGCAGCCTACAAAAAATCATTAATAAGATACATCTATATGTTAATGTGGACTAAAAGAAAAACAACAGCAAGAGGCTCTAAGCAATTCCCAAACTTAAAAGGAGAGATTGTCAAATCCCATCTTCATACTATAAGTAAGAGTTCCATGTTTTTGGGAGCTGAAAGATAGTTCTCCCAAACGTCTGCCAGCTTGAATGCCAAACTAAGAGAATCGTGAGAGCATAAACTAGAGCCAGTGTTAATCCTTTCCACCAGAACATTCAGATAAGGAGGTACCAAACCTTTAAGAACCTGAATAACAAAATAGTACCAATGAAAAAGCCTACGATTTGTGAATGAAAGCCAGCCTAGCTTTATATGCATATGACAATCAATCAATCAATACTTCATTTATATAGCACCTTTCATACAAATATCGATGCTCTGTACAGGGCAAAACAGAAGAAAATCTAAATACAATTCATGTGTATAGAAATGAAAGAAAAAGTTTATAATTCAGTTTAAAAAGGCTGATATAAAAAAAGAAAATCTAAATATAAAGCATTTGTATAGAGATTAAAGAGAAACATGGTTTAAAATTCATCTTTAAAAAGCTAATCTAAAAAAGTAAGTTTTCAATTTTGACTTTAAGTCATCAACTGATGTAGCACTTCTAATATAAAGTGACACTGTAGTCCACAATCTGGGAGCATAGTGACTAAAATCTCTCTCTCCCATCCTTTTTGTGTACACTTGTGGGAAGCACAGGCGGCCTGCATCAGCATATCTTAAATCACGAGACGGTATATATGTGACTAGAAGCTCCTTTTATATAATCTGGTGCCAGACCTTTAAGTGCTTTATAAATCAGAAGTTGCATTTTTAAATCAACTGGGAGCCAGTGCAGTGAAGCCAGCACAGGAGTTATATGGTCTCTTTTTTTCATTCTGCTGAAAACCCCAGCTGCATTTTGTAGAAGCTGCAGGCGATTTATGGCATGACACTGAAGCCCAGTGAATATAGCATTGCAATAGCTGTCGGGATGACACAAATGCATGAATTAGTTTCTCAGCATCAGACAAAGAGAAAAATGACCTGATTTTAAAAGTTTCGCAAATGGTAAAAGGACACTTTGGTGACATTGTTAATGTGCTACAAAATCAGTCAATAATAGATTTTTCATTTCCGTTTATAGGTTTGTGGTTAAATTGCCCAGATCTATTTTTAGAGATTTTGTGGTTCTAGTTGCTGCTGATAACCTAATAACAGAACCTCTGTCTTATCAGAGTTTAACTATAAAAAAATGTTTGGAACATCCACCTCTTCACATCAGTAAAGCATTGAGCTAAGGCTGATACAGCCAGGGTATCACCAAGTTTTACAGAGATGTAGAGCTGTGAGTCATCGGCATAGCAGTGAAAGTTAACGCCATGTTTACGGGTTACCTCACCTGGCGGTATGTACAAAGAGAATAGAAGGGGTACCAGTATAGAGCCTTGAGGAATGCCACAAGCAACCGATGAAAATCCAGACACAGACAAATTGCTGTCTGTTAGTGAGATATGACTTGAACCATTTTTTTTAAGATAGTACCGGACAAGCCAACTAAGCTTCTGAGATGATCAATTAAAACAGAATGGTCTACTGTATCAAAAGCAGCACTTACATATAAAAGAACAAAAATAGATGCACAGCTAGAGTCACTTAACAGATCATTCACCACTCTGATGAGCGCAGTCTCTGTACTGTGCGCAAAACAGATACCTGATTGAATTGTTTTATTCAAGAACTGAATTCAGATGGTTTGCTACTACTTTTTCTGGAACCTTAGCTAGAAATGGCAGGTTTGAATATAATATAATTGTTTAAAGCAGCATGGTTTTTTAAGCAAGCTGTTTATCACAGCCATTTTTAAGGCAGAGGGAACTACTCCACATGACAGTGATCTATGTATTATGTCCAAGATCGTTTTACTTAAATCATTGAAAACTGCTTTTAACATTTTGGTTGGAATTGGATCCAACAAGCAAGTGGAAGAATTAATTTGCATTACCAATGTATTGAGATCTTGTACTGTAATCTGAGAGAAAGATTCCATAGCAAAACTAATTGGATTATGCCACATATTCAAAAGAGAGCCATCTGTGGGAATTTGATTCCTAGTGTTAATAATCTTATTTTGAAAGTCATTAAGAAATTCCTCGCATTTAAAAGTTGAGGATTCAAAATGAGGAGGACCGATTTAATATAATAGAAAAAAGTACCCTACAGTTGTTTTTGTTTGTTTCAATAAGGAAGGACAAATAAGAACATCTGGCTGCCCTCGAACCTGTGCTGTACTTGAATTGATGTTGCTTCTAGATGTCATAGTGTAAATGCAATTTGTTATTTCATAGCGTACATACCAATTTGTTATTACTCCACCTGCATTCCAGTTAATGGCATAAATCTGGATTTGCCCAAGGTGAGGTATGCTTTAGGAAGATTTTTCTAGTTTTTACTGGGGCCACTTTATCAAAGACCCTTGACAGAAGGTTATTATAAATGTCTATTACGCCCATCAGTTGACTGCGGGTTCGTAGCTGTAGGTGGTATGAATTTTAGCATATGAGACAGCTCTGGTGCAGTTGAAGAATATATAACCTGTTTTTTTAACAGTACGCAGCAAAGCAGTGTGGGTGGGTAGAGGTTGATTGGTCTCAGAAAGGATAGCAAGATGATCGGAGATGTTGGATCTAACACTGACTGGTTGTGAATGGCTAAGCCACAAGTGATGACTAGGTTTAAAGTAGCCACAATTGTGAGAAGGTCATTCAACATGCTAAACAAAATCTAGGGAATCCAGAAGACTTCCACTGACTTTGGATCAAAGTTGCTATCAACATGTAGATTAAAATTTCCAAGTATAATAACTCTGTTACGTTTAGCAGAGAGCATAGCGAGGAAATCAGCAAATTCTGTGAGAAAAGGTAGGTTAGATTTTCGTGTCTGGTAAATAATTACAGTAATCACCGGTGAACCTTCTGGAAAAATGTATAGTCTGGGGGAGATTCTTCGTCGGCATGTAGCAGTGTTTCTGTTAAGAATAAAAAATCAATGGTTTGTCAAAGAGGGACAATCTTGAACAAATCAGCAGCATGAATTATATATTACATTCAATTTGTGTAAAGACTGCTTGGAAGCAAACCGGTAGATATAGTGACTATAATCTGGAATAGGAAGAATATAAGCAGTCATTATCTTTGGTCTGCTAGACTTGAGAAAAAAAAAAGTTCTTATTCCTAATAGGTAAACCTAATTTAGGTCCTAATTTTGAAGTCAATTTATTAATGTGATAGTTATTATGAGGAGGTTCATGTTTAATCCAACGTGCTCCTTGGAGTTTTTCTTTTTTTGAGTTGTCAGATTGACTTGTCATTTTTTTTTCAATCTCCCACAGCTGCTATGTATTTCTTCCAGTAGTTATGTATTTAAATTATAGATGTGCAAAGTTGACATTAATTATGTTTAATTCATATTCATGGTGTTTGTCCTTAAATCATGATATATTTATTTAGATTTCCTCCAGGCATATACACAGTGTATTCTGAACCAGATGATGATTACTGGGTCACGCTGATGTGTTGGGGTTTTTTTATGATTAATTTAAAGTTTAATTAAACATTCAAATACAACTGTGGATTGCAGAGGAATTTGAATATTTTATTATAGTGATTATTTAAATTGCTGATTTTGTTCATGGCATTAAAAATGTAAGCTCTGTCTTATGGTAGATCACCTTCGAATGCAATTGCATTAAAACATTGGCTGATACAGCCTGGGTATCACTGTCACATAGTTCCTGAATAACTCAGTGTAACAGGGCAAGCAGCCCTGTACATTGTTTGTTTATTTTTAGATCAGGGTCTCCCCCTCCGCCCCTGTGCAGAGTATTGTTTTTGTTTATTATGATTTATTGTATTGTATTTATGTCGGCGAGCGCCGTATGTTTTATTGTATTGTATTTATGACGGCGTAGCGCCGTGTTATTGTTTTGTTTATTTTGAAAACGTGTCCTGGCAGAGGCGAGATCAGTGCTCGTCCTCTGCCAGGAGTAATAATTAAAACTCGTGCAGAAGGTGGCCATCTCCCGAATTAATTAGGTGATTTAATTTGTTGCTAATCGGGAGATGGTCACCTGTTATAAAAAGCCTGCAGATCTCCAACTCGGGGTGGGTGTTTGGAGTAGAGAGACGGAGAGTGAGAGGAATTTATTTGAAAGAAAACGAAACTAAATTTACAACATACAGGAACAGTGACAGCGACTGCCCAGCCTGACCTGTATGGTTTGTTTATTATTTATTGTTTATTTTGTGTGCGAGATTTGTGTTTGTTTACTCTTTTATTTTGCTCGGTGAGCGAGTGTTTTTTTTGTTTAAATATTTTATTTATTTTTGG
Organism: Acipenser ruthenus; assembly: GCF_902713425.1. Lineage (NCBI taxonomy): Eukaryota > Metazoa > Chordata > Actinopteri > Acipenseriformes > Acipenseridae > Acipenser > Acipenser ruthenus. The sequence goes on from NC_081195.1 coordinate 24,212,772, forward strand.
TTGCATTAAATAAAACGGCGCCCGCGCCACTGCACAATAACTTTTTGTTGTTGTGGTCCCTTCCTCTGCCGTGACGTCAGACCCTCAGCCATTCCTGTCACACGTGGTGTCCTGCGTGGGATCGCAGCGCCTCCAGGACGCAGGCAGAAGTAGGGTACTGCAGCTTTTTCGTTTTTTTTTTCGTTTTTTTTTATTGTGTGGAGTGAAGAGGAGGAAGGAAGATGGGAGGAAAGAGGTGGGAGGATGCTTCGTGGTGCCTGCACTTCACAGAGGTGAGGCACTACCGGAGGGAAAGTGCTCCACAGAGGCCACCTCTCCAGAGAAGGATGGAGAGGTATGAGAGCTGGCTGAGGGACCCCAGCGCCCCGCTGTGGTTAAAAACAGAGGGGAGACATCTGCTGGGGGACAGCAACCTGGATATCCTCTTGGACTTCGTTAGGCTGGAGCCAGAAGTTCAGGAAAAAGCCATCACCAGAGGATATCCAGGGCTCATAGAGGCCTTGGAGAGGATGACCCAGATGGTCGACTGGGTCTACCAGGAGCGAGAGGGGAGAGCGCGGAAGGTGAGGAGAAGGAGGCAGAGAGGGAACACGGACCTGGAATGGGAGGAGCCCGAACGTCCTGCGCCTGAGTGGGAGGAGCCCGAACGTCCTGCGCCTAAAAGGGAGGAGCCCGAACGTCCTGCGCCTAAAAGGGAGGAGCCCGAACGTCCTGCGCCTAAAAGGGAGGAGCCCGAACGTCCTGCGCCTAAAAGGGAGGAGTCGGTGCGTCCACGGCCCGAGAGGGGGGAGTCGGTGCGTCCACGGCCCGAGAGGGGGGAGTCGGTGCGTCCACGGCCCGAGAGGGGGGAGTCGGTGCGTCCACGGCCCGAGAGGGGGGAGTCGGTGCGTCCACGGCCCAAGAAGGGGAAGGCCGAAGGTCCACAGCCCAGGTACCTGCCAGCAGAGGGGGAATACCTGCTGGTGCCACCTCCATCTCCATGGGAGGACTGTGAGTCGCTCCCACCTCCGCCAGCAGAGGGAGCATTCCTGCTGGTTCCACCTCCACCGCCTTGGGAGGACTGTGAGTCGCTCCCACCTCCGCCAGCAGAGGGAGCATTCCTGCTGGTTCCACCTCCACCGCCCTGGGAGGACTGTGAGTCGCTCCCACCTCCGCCAGCAGAGGGAGCATTCCTGCTGGTTCCACCTCCACCGCCGTGGGAGGACGACGTGTCTCTCCCACCACCAGCAGAGGGAGAATACCTGCTGGTGCCACCTCCGTCTCCGTGGGAGGACTGTGTGTCGCTCCCACCTCCGCCAGCAGAGGGAACATGCCTGCTGGTTTCCCTGTTGCAGCCTGAAGGGGAGG